>NC_142190.1:2040000-2245000 GCF_026936395.1 Plectropomus leopardus | reverse complement strand
CCGTGTGACGCTGTAAGCGGTGTGTTGATCTAAATTTTCCAGCTGCTAGCAGTGCTCTAAGGCAAACGTATAATTATTATTTTTTGCAGTTAAAGCATCAGTTATTAGACCTGATGGCCGCTAACCAGCTGAGACTAACAGTGAAGATAGAAAAAGTGCTTTCAATGTGACGCGAGTATTTTCGGAGTCGGGCGTCCCGACTCTCAATCTTTCTTGCTGGATCCCAGCTTTCTGAACAGCTTCTTGCCTTTGGAGAAAAAGCCCTTCTTCTTCTTGCCTTGTGCAGAGCCGTCCGTCTGTGTCGGGGGGGCGGCTGGAGGGGAGCGGCAGGCCTCCTCTGCTGCTGGACCTGGACCTGGACCTGGACCTGGATCCGGAGCCGGAGCCGGAGCTGCAGCAGCAGGGTCCAGGTGTGACGCGAGGCCTGCAGCGGTTTCCAGTTTGGGCGGCAGCTCTGCGCGCTCTGTCGGGGCGGGAGGTTCTGTTTGGCGACGCAAAGCCTCTTCGAGGGTCGAGGCGTCTCGTGTCTCCGCAGAAGACGTCCAGGTGTCCTTCAGAGGAAGAGTTTTATGATGAGCGTGGAAAATATATTTAAGAATATTTAAAGCTTGGATATGCCTAAAATTATAACAGCACAGGAAACAAAGTTATATGGAATACTGTTTAAGTCAATATTAAACAAATAAACAAAAATGAATTTAAAAATCAATAAAAGAATAAATACATAAATAAGGCTATGAAATAAATCATGAAATAAATAAATTAGGAAAAAATATATAAATAAATGTGAATATAAATATATAAATGATAGTTCAATAAATAAATTGGTTTTCGTTTTAAAAAGGATGTTTTTCAAAGGACTAGTTGCAGTTATTTCAGGGAAATATATTATTATTATTATTATTATTAAATGTATTGATTCAAAGGACAGATTTAGCAACTTTATTTACAGGCTGTGATTATCCAAGAAAAATAAATAAAATAATATTATTAATAATAATAATGATCGACTTTATATGTTGATCATAAATTATTTTTTGTGGGTTTTTTTTCATCTAAAAACATAGTGACAAAATATGGCATTTAAAGGGTTAAAATTCTGAAAATAAATGAATATTTGCTCTTTATGATTAGGACTGATGTTGGTTAAAAAGTTGACTCAATAGAAGTGGAAAATAATATTAATGTGCAATATTTTTTAAAGCTTGAAAGCTCATTTTGTGGGCAGTGATACTAGTGCGTGTAATATTAAAGCTGACTTATTTATATATGTAAATTGACATTTATCTATATATTTATCTATTTGCTGTCTAATTTATTTATTTCAGGATTTATTTCATTGGGATATTAATGTATTTGTTTAATCAGACTTAAATGATAATCCACAGAACAAACACAGAGGAGGAGGCGGAGCATCTGAGACTTTCTGACTCGTGTTCGGGTGAACTGAAACCATCTGTGCAGGATCCGCTGTAAACTACAGGGACGGTGGAGGGAAGAGGACATAAACTGGGAGTGGACGGGGGACACTACCAGTGATCGCTGAGCTGTTATTCAGAAACACTTACAATCACGTCTCAAAGTGAACGCTTCGTTTCTGCTTCTGTAAACGGTCATGCAGGAGACGGAGGGACGACAGAAACGTGACAGAATTAAAGAAACAGAAGAGAAAATAAGACGCTGAAAACACATGAGAGAAAAAAAGAAGAACTTTTTGATGTCAGTAATTTGTGAAAATGAGACGTAATGTTTGACGGCAGGTTAAGACGTCGCCTGCACTTCCATAAACTGTAGTCCACGTTAAACAGGTAAAAAATTGAAGCCACCTGTGATTCTTTTTTGGGTTCAGGTGCAGGCGGAGCAGAGTGCGGCTGAGCCGGAGCGTCCTCTGGGAGGACCTGCAGGAAGTTGGACGGCACCAAGCCGCTGTGTCCATTCAAGTCCCCCTGGAAGAAAAGGACAACGATACTGTAAATCCATAACTTTTTATCAGTTAAAATCAATCAACAGCCATTCAATAATTGAATAATCATTGAAGTAACATTTAAAGTGAAAACATTTAAAATGAGAATGTAAGAATTTGCTGCTGTTTTTGGTCTTACATTATAGGAAACTGAATATTTTGAGACTGAGGACAAGATGAGACATTTGCAGATCAAGACTCAAGTTTAAATAAATAAATGTTTAAATAAATACAGTGATGACCAAACAAATATGATAAAGTAGCTATAACAAATAAATAGAAAATTACAGAAATAAATAAATAAGTGAATACAGAAATGAACAAATAAAGATGCTAAAATGAATGAAGAAAAATAATGAATAAATAAATACATTTATAAAATACAGAAATATCAAAATGAATATTAAAATAAATAAAATAGAAAATAAAAGCTGAAATATATACATAAAATATAAATTTGTACAAGAACAAATAAACAATTTAACACAACATAAATAAATATACTCAAATAATTTCTGTTTATCTAAATCTGTTTGACGAAAACAAAAAACTTTTTCCCCGCACTTACATTGTTCAAAAAAAAATAAAATAAAATAAAATTACAAGAATAACTGCACGCCAGCGAGAGCCAGCACGCGACTTCACCGGAGAGGTGATCGACAGACGGCTCTGAAACAAAGAGTCGACACTCACGTAGAAGAAGCCGTCTTCGTCCATGTCACCAAACACGTGAATGATGTCTCCTGCACTGAAGGTCAGCTCAGCCTGAACCCAAAAAACAAGTCAAATAATGAGAAAACACTACATATAAAAACACGCATGTTATATGACGCACGTGCATGTGACTGACCTCGATGTCGGTGTTCGGGGAGCTCTCTCGGGGATCATAATCAAAGATGGCGACCATCCTGCGAGCTCCCGGGGCCGGGTTCCCCACAGCTGCAGGGGCGGCGGGGGCGGGGGCAGTCTGGCTGGGATCTGTCAGTCAAACGGAGAGAGGATCAAACAGTTACAGCAGGGACATTAAACTGACGACCAGATCTGGCCCCTGACAGGATGCAGCGTGCCCCCCCAAACATTTTCTGATCCATAATAAGAATAAAGTGACTGACAGTGAGAACTGTTTCTGTCCTTTTAGTATAAAGACGGCGCCAGAGTCAATAAAACAGCATCAAAACAGCTTTTTAATCAAAAACAGTGCAGCAAAGAACTTCCTGCAGAGGAACTAGCTACGACCCTGATGTCCCAAAATCCCCGAAACGCAGAAAAAAATCCTAAAACATGCTGAAATCCAAGAAACATTTCAAAATCCGAAAAATAGGGTTTAATCCTCAAAATGCCCTGAAATCTAAAATAATGTCCTTCAAATCCTAAAAACGTGATAAAATCTTAGAAACGCCATAAAATTTTAGAGATGTCCTAAAATCCTGAAAACATGTTAAAATCCTCAAAATGTCTTAAATCCTCCAAACATCCTAAAATCCTCGAAACATCCTAAAATCCTCAAAATCATCAAAACATCTTCCAAACATCCTAAAATCTTGGAAATATCCTAAAATCCAAGAAAAATCCTAAATACAAGAAATGTCCTAAAATCCTAAAAACATGCAAAAATCCTCAAAATGTCTTAAATCCTCCAAACTTCCTAAAATCCTCTGAATGTCCTCAAATCCTAGCACTGTCGTTTAGTCCAAAAAACGTCCTAAAATCCTGAAAACGTCCTAAAATCCTTGACACGTGAATGGGACTGGCCTGAGACGATCAGGTTTAATATCTCGGAGTTACAGTCTGATAATTAGCGGCGGGAAACGTGCAGCGTGCAGCTCGCCGTGTCTGCAGCGTCGTGCTGCGCTGAGGAAAAACCATCGAGTGCAGACAAACAGGTGAAAGCAAAAACACAAACGGCAGGTTAGTGGAGAAATCTGTGAAATGGAGACGACAGATGAGTTTCAGGTGAGATGATGAACTGTGAAATGAAAGTTAGGAGACTGTTTGACTTTTATAACTGGGAAGAAATGAAGAGCTGAACATGTCGACGTTAGATTTGACGCTTTACATTGGTAGCGGGGAACGTTTGGAAACATTTTTTCCTTAAACCTTTGAAACCAGAACAAATTGGTTTGATTTCTTTCAAAAACATGGGAAGCAATAAAAGAAAAAATGACCCAAAAATTAGCGAGAAATTAGTAAAAAGTACTAGAAAATTAGCTGTAAATTACTTAAAAATCAAAATAAATAAACAGATAAATAAAAAAAGACCTGGAAAAAGTGCTTAAAAAATTAATAATTCTACGACATAATTAAATATTTAATATCTAATTATGATGATTATTAGTATAGTTGTTTCCTCCCTTTTTAAAAATAATTTTCTAAATCTACTAATTTCTTGCAATTGCCAAGTTGCTCATTGCCTTTTTTTCCTCCATGTTTTTGAGAAAAATCACACAACTTTATACAACTTGCTAAGATTTAAATACTTTTGAAAACAACACAAGAAAAGTGATGTCGCTCCAGGTTTCAAAGGGTTAATTTAGGGTTTTAAAAAGGTCAAATTCTTCAGTAAACCCTAAAATAATCAAACAGTCCCTTCATGAGGATGAATGTCGGTGAGTCTCTGTGTTCTCAGCAGTCCAACCATCAAAAAAAAAGGTAAAAAATGAATGTTTAAAACACAGTAAAGACATGCCGTCCTCCGGTGGACGCGGACACGGCCGTCTGATCATGCAGGTGAGGACAGAGGAGTCAAACCACAAACCTGGACTGGAGGAGTCTACGCTCTCCTCCCAGAGTGCCGCAGACTCCACTGCAAGAGACGACGTACGGGAAAAAAAGCATAAACACGATGAGCAGAGAGCGACACACAAACTGCAATCCCGTCTGACGCGTCTCACACAGAGACGGACGTCAGAGGGGACGAATGTCTCAGCGAGTGAACTACAGTCCCTCATGTAATGCAGATGGGACATCGCAGCAGAATAACGACAAAAAAAGACGTTTGTTATCAACCGGTGAGCGATAATCTGCTGCGATGTTTGAAAGCTGACAGGACTGACTCGCGTATGTTAATATTTTGGGTCATTTCAGGCCGACTCACAATGAAGAACTTTTTCCCTGTTTTTGTTGTCGATTTTCTCAAAAACATTAATGCAAACAATTTATGGGACTGGGATTAAATTTCATTATTTTAAACTTATTTTCCACCAGATCAGTGGCGGCTATAATAAACCAGAGCACTTCAAAGACCTTTACAGGGCGATAAAATATAAAACATAATGAAAGATATACATTTACTAAAGTAAAGAGATATTTAATTTTCCAAAACTTTTCCAGACATGAAAATTGCTATTTGCAAATTCCACAACTTTTCCAGGTTGTTCATGACGAACGCTCAAAATAAATCCTTTAAATCCTTAATAGCAGATTATTAGTGTGTTTTCCTGCGAGTTTGGGAGCGCGGCAACGCTCGTCACGCTTCTGCATCCAGTGTAAAGATTTAGTAGATATTATTCTTCTTATTGTTCTATAACATTAATACATCATTTATTTTTTCTTTTTTTCAAAAATGTATTCATTTATTTATTATATATATATATATATATATATATATATATATATATATATATATATATATGATTTTTTTATTTAAAAAAAAAAATTCAGAACAGGATTAGAATTTCCTTTTCTTTTTTTACAGCTTATTTTTTGGGCTTTATTGCCTTTAATTGAGCGTGAAAGGGGGAGACAGAAAGAGGGGGCGACATGCTGCAAAAAGCCAAGGCTGGAATCGAACCCGCGGCCGCTGCGGCAAGGATTTAACCTGTATATTGAGCCACCACGCACCCCAAAATTAAAGATTTTAAATATAATACGTGTTTGTTTCAGAGCAGCATGAAGTGGGAGTTCTGGGTGAGCTGGTGTGAAATGACCATCAGTGAAAATGTTACTGACAAATTAAAGGTGAAAGTTTAGTCAGAATAAAACTCACTTCAGAGATTATTCACACTGCTGAGATTTCATCAGCCTGCCGGGAAACTTTCTGACTCTAAAAATCCCCCCGCTCGCTCAGAGAGAAGCAGAGACTCAAAGAGTGAAAGAGACAGAAGCAAACCAGAGAGGAGAGTAAAGAAGAGACAGAGACAGAGAGACAGAGACAGAGGGACAGAGACAGAGACAGAGAGAGACAGAGGGACAGAGACAGAGAGAGACAGAGGGACAGAGAGACAGAGAGGGACAGAGAGAGACAGAGACAGAGAGAGACAGAGGGACAGAGAGAGAGACAGAGAGGGACAGAGAGAGACAGAGAGGGACAGAGAGAGACAGAGACAGAGAGAGACAGAGGGACAGAGAGAGACAGAGGCAGAGAGAGACAGAGGCAGAGGGACAGAGAGAGACAGAGGCAGAGAGAGACAGAGGGACAGAGAGAGACAGAGACAGAGGGACAGAGAGAGACAGAGGCAGAGAGAGACAGAGGGACAGAGAGAGACAGAGACAGAGGGACAGGCGGGAAGCTGCATTCTGCAGCGAGACACACCTTTCTTGGATCGTCTCGGTTTCGGCGGTGGAACAGGGCGACGGGGAAGCTGTGCGTGTGTGCGAGTGCCTTTATGGAGTTTTAGAAAGGAAACAATGAAACCAAAATAAAACAAAAAAGAAACACAGAGGTGCAAACGTTGAGAGAAGCAGACCAGACAGAGGAGACAATGAAAAGCCAGTGAGGAGCAAATTTAAAAATGACAACCGGTGAGCAGCGGGACACAGCAGCAGCCAGATCAGAAGTGGAAGTGAAAGGGTTAAACCATCTGCAGACGCCGCTCGCGGCAGAGAGCAGGAAACAAGAAGCAAAGTGTCGGCGAACACTTTGACTTTCTGTTTACAGACACCTGCGGGAAAACGCCCTGAGACGAGATGGTTCTCTTTTCCTGAATAGCAACACAGCGAAAAAAAAGCCAGAAAATCTTTAAAAAACGGAGTCTGATTTAATTTAGTTCAGCTGAAATCCGGTTTGGTCGTCCTGCTGGGTAAAAGGTCAGCAGGCCACCGGGAGGTTTTACTTCTCTCATCTGAAAAAACACTGCTTTCGCTTTTTCCCTAAAAGCTTCTTTGCAAACACGTGACTTTTACGACACAAATTCAAACAGAGGGCAGGAAGTGATGAGTGCATCAACTCCAGAAAAGGTTCGGAGGAGCCTGCAGGCAAAATTAAGAAATTAAGGAAAGACCATTTCCTAACAACCTGCAGACCTCCAAAAATACATCCGGAGGACTTCACGGCTCCTCCAGGATGTTACAATGTGGCGATTTTAAATGTCCAATCAACACATCTTTATCAAATAAACTTCTTTTAAAAAGTATGGCCATTTAAAAAAAAAAAAAAAAATTGAACATTTTTAAAGAAAAAAAAGCAATTTTTTTTGTTCAAATTTTTTATGATTTTTTTTTTTAAAAAATGTTCTTTTAAAACTCTTTTTTTCATTACTATATGATAGCTTTTTTTTTTTTTTTTTAAACATATATGACTTTAAAAAAAGAATTTAGAACATGATTAGCATTTCTAGACATTTTAGTATTTTTTGGCATTTCTAGGATTTTACAACTTTTCTAGGATTTAAAGCGAGCTCTATGGATTTGACTTGTTTTGTTTTTAATTTGAGCACATTTCTCTGATTTATGGACATTTTAGGATTTTAGGACATTAGGGTCTTATGTAGGACCTCTGTGGGGGGTTCTTCAGGTGATTATACACTGAAGAAAAATATACTAAAAAATACTTCTAATTATAACATTGTATTTTAGACAAAATATACCCCAAAATGTTTGCATGGCATGAGAATTCTACATTAATATTTATTTATTTTAAATCATTTCTGTGCGAATGTGTATCACTGAGGCCTACTTTATACTTTATACATTTTTTATTTGATGTTTTTATGTTCTTAGGGCATTTCTGTTTATTTATGGAGAAACTGAAGGCAAATTTCCATATTTGTGGACAATAAAGTTTTTGTAAATTTGTAAAATTCATAAATTTGTTATTCCTGCACACTGGATCTTCAAGACGGAGGTTTTGATCCAATTTTTCTGCATTTTTTTTTCTGAGTTTTTTTTCTTCTCATCTTGCTTTTTCCACATTTGATCAATTGAAACAGCGTAAACAGCCGGAAACAGAGCAAACAGTGCATCTGTGCAGAGTTGGCGGTCGTTGGCTCCATGCTGAACGGCCTCCGTGTGAAAAGCACGTTGATATATGTCGTCATGTGCAAAAGAAGCTTTTAACTGCAGACAAAGATACGACAGCGCGCCTCTTTACGCAGCAGGACAATCTGAACAGAAAACTGAGTAAAAAGATGTTTTTTTCAGGTCTGGCTTCGTCACTCTGTGCTGCTATTTTCACTTCCCACTTCAACATGAACAGCGGTGATATTATGAGTCAAACATTTATATTTTACACCTGTGGGAGTCCAAAGGTTCTCATTTTCAGCTGCAACAGAAAATAATTAAGATCTGAACCGAACGCTCTTTTCGTCGTCACCTACCGATCTTCTCCATGGAGGCGGCCGTGGACAGGAAGCCCTGCTGCAGGAGCTGCTGCCGGGTGTCCTCGTCCTCCACCTGGATCTCAGACACCATGTTGCACGGCACGTAGCCCAGGTGACCGGCACACTCTCCTCGGTAGAACCCGTCCGCGTCTTTATCTCCGTAAACCTGCAGAGAACAGATTCCAAAATGACCCATGAGAGGACCGCTGTACGCAGTGCACGGTGTAAAGGACTCCCACACGTTGTCATGGACACAATTTCAAAACTTTTTCATGACTTTTCATGGAAATATGCCTTTCCGAAAAAAACCCAACAAATATTTTAAGTTTTCTAAAAAAATTCTTCCAAAAATGTAAAAAAAAAATATTAAGAAAGAAAACAAAAACAAAATCCAAAAATGTTTGTTTTCTAAAAATAATTACCAAAAATTAAAAAAAAAAAAATATTTGTACTTTTAAAAAAAAGAAACAAAAAATTAGCCTTCCAAACATGCAGACCTCTTTTCTTTTATAATAAATGGTAAAAAAACAAAACAAAATACAGCCATTTAAAGTCTGTATGCCCCTCCGCCGAAACTAAAAGTGCTGAATAAATTAGACAGAAAACAACGAGAAAATGAAGAAACGTACACGATAAACAAAAACAAATCATAACCAAAACGCTGTCAAACGTCGGTGCATATTAGAGCTGTGTGACATCGTCAGCTACAGAAAATAAATACATTTGTTATGTTACGTTAATGTGTGTAATTTAGTACACACAACACATTCTGTTGTTTTATCAGAACTTTCAATGATTTTTCCAGGCCTGAAAAATGTGATCAGGGATGTTTTGAATAAAGCGGTCATTAATGTGTGTGTGTGTGTGCGTGTGTGCGTGTGTGTGAGCTGAGGGAAACATACTTTGATGATCTGTCCCTCCGTGAACGGCAGCTCCTCCTCGGCAGCATCAGGATTGGGGGACATGGTGACGGGATCGTACGGGAAGAGGGCCACGAAGATTCGGATGTCACTGTCTCCCCTCATCTTTGGTGAGTCAACACCTGCACACACACACACACACACACACACACACACACACACACACACACACACACACACACACACACACACACACACACACACACACACGGTCATCATATCTGTTTGTGTGCAGGGCACCTACAGCTTATTATAACAACAACAACAATAATAATTATTAGAATTATTTTATTATTATGTGAACTAATTTTCAATATATCATTATGAAAATTATGATTAAAGTTCTGTAGAAAAATTTTCCTTGCTTTTTTCTAAATCTGTTTCTGACCCAAGTTTCTTACAGTCTTTTTAAAGTGTTTTTGAAAAAAAAATTGCTGCAGCAGCACAAGAAAAGTGACACACAACATTCAACCCTGAATCCCTTTTTTTCAATTCATGCAAAATTTGAATAAGCTTTTGTTTTCATGCAATTTATTTGAAAACCTTGTCTTTATACAATGTAAATACAATTCATTCTTCCTCACTACTGCTCTGCACTCGCTCTGCACACCAGCCGTGCATCGCCTGCACTGACTTCTGCAAATAGCACCGCCAGCGTGCCCCTCCCCCACCTCGCCCCTCCTCCCACCAACTGCAGCGCTGCTATGAACCGCGTTCTCCCAGCGCAGGCATGTCCTTAAAAGAGGTAATCAAGCTAAAGCACTGATCCTAAGCTGTGTGAGCCGTTTGACAAACGTGCGCTCGTTCATGATCATGAGGAAACACCCACTCTCTGATCCGAAACCTGCGGCTGTCGCTCACAGCAAACATGCAAACAGGAACATACTCAAAAAGGGTCCAAAGAAGCAGCCTGTGATTTGACACGGTGACCTATGACACCGGCGTGGCTAAAAGCATTAAAGTCTGTTTGACGGCGAGCGACACATTTCAGGAGCGAGACTTAAAGACACGTTCTCTATCTCATTAGGGAGAATCAGCCCATCTGTGGCAAGAGTCACGGGCCGACGACTCGCACACTTTCACATCCTCACTGATTTTCGAGTAGAAAGGACGCAACTTCTCCGTGCTCCCTTCCTCTATCTGCGTGCACGTGGGTGCATCTGTGTGTGAAAGCAGAAAAACTCGAGTTTACTGCAAGACTGAGAAGAAAAGAAGAAGAATGAGGGAAGACGCGCAGAGGGAGGAAGGCCGTTTCTTTGCTGGCTAATCGAGGTTACTATTTTAATGTCTGTCACTTCCTCCTGTCATGACAAGCCACTTTGAGTTAAGCCGGTTCTCAGCTTAGCGCGCTCTCTCCCACTTATTCGCCGCACCTCCCCCTCCCCCCCTCCCAACACAAGGTGCTAATCTGAGTGCCATCATGTGAGCGAGGGGGAGGCCTGCCAGCAGAGAGCACAGGTGTGTCAGCATCCAGACTGTAGGGAGGGACATGAGGAGACGGAGGACAGGAAAGAGGAAGGGGTCTCTGACCTTTCGGTTGCCTGCTCTGCGCTGGTTTGGACGAGAGCTCAGCCTGCGCCCCCCACGACGGACCGGCCTCGGCTGGAGGGATCTGGCCGGGCTCCTGCTCCACATACAGAAAAAGAAAAAAACAAAACACAATCACCACTGAGGAGGAGCAATATTCAGTAATCTTCATCTCACGGTTGTTTTGGTAGAAACTTTTCTAATGCAGCGATACTCAACTTACAGCGAGGGCCAAATCTGGCCCCGGATGGGGTTCAGGGTGGCCCCCTGACTATTGTTAAAGTCACATTAAAAATAACGTGACTCATACTGGGAATTGTTTTTGTACTTTTAGTGTACACAGAGTGCACAAAACAGCTTCAAAGACCTTCAAAGACCTGCCAAGACCCTGATGTCCTAAAATCCTAGAAATGTCCAATAATCCAGAAAAAGTTCTTGAAAGCTAAAAACGTAATATAATGCCAGAAATGTCTTAAAATCACGGAAAAGTCCTAAAATCCTAGATACATCCTCAAATCAGAGACATGTCCTAAATTCTCAGAAGTGTCCTAAAATCACAGAAACGCTGTAAAATCTTTGAAATGTCCTAGAAGTTGTAGAAACTACCTTAAAATCAAAGAAATGTCCTGAAATCCTAGAAACATCCTCAAATTGAAGAAACATCCCAAAATACTAGAAATGTTCTAAAATGAGAGAAAGGTCCTAAAATCTTGGAAACGTGCCTAAATCCTAGAAACTAAGGTCCTTGAATCTGAGAAACTTTCTAAAATACCAGAAACATCCTGAAACCCCAGAAATAACCTAAAATTTGAAGACAATCCCAGAAATGTCCTAAAATCAAAGGCAAAAGTGGCCCCAGTCAAAGCCAGCTGAGTATCTCTGCTGTTTCAGCGTAAACGTGCTCTTTCTTTGCACCGTTGTGTTTGTCTAAAGGATCTGCGGTGAGCTGAAGCAGGACGAGTCAGCGCTGACGAGTTAAAGACTCGAGTTAAAGACTCGAGCCGAGTGGTTTCTGAGCTGCAGAGAGCGTGAGTGCGACAGGAAGTGCAGTCAGACAGAGGGAGGACGGAGTCAGCTGCTGCAGAATCTGATACAGATTACACGTCTGAGGCCGCTGGGTGATGATGAACTGGTTTAAACTACTTTCTAGCTGCGTCTTGGCAAATTAACAAACACCGTCCTGACGCTTAACGACTTTTCAAGCAATTTCACCGTCGCACGTCCAAATGTCAGACAAGGTTCATACACATTTTTACCAAAAGATTTCGATGAATTTTCTATGATTTTGAGGCAAATTCTCAGAAGCAAACACTCTCCAAAATGACCACTGATGCTCCTTATAGGTTCTTTTTCACTGCTGATTTACGAGAGAAAAAAAGGCCTTTTGACTAGTTTTAAAGAAAAAAAATGTTTTTTCATCTTTAAAGATTTTTGGGTTCATTGCAAAGATAAAAAAATGCTTTTAAAAAAAAATCTGTAATTTTTAGAGAAAAAAAAAGACATTTTTACTTTAAATCTTCGTAGCGATTTTTAGAGATTCAGTTTTTTTCATTAAAATTTTTTGTCGTTTTTTTTATTGAAAAATCTTTAAAAAGACAAAAATTTCTTTTTAAAGAAAAACTTTTTTGTCATAGAAAATTTTTCTTCTTTTCTTTTCTTTTTTCTTTTCTTTTTGTTGATTTTTAAGCAAATTAATTTCTTTAAAAAACACCAAAAAATGACACCATTTATCACAGCCAGAAACTGTAAAAACAGAAATCATCGTGGGGAGTTTTTTAAATTTCCGGACGTCGTTGAACATTTCATGTGTTATTATTACAGTCTTGTGAAACGCAATCCCACGACAAACTGCGGTAAATCTCGAATGATTTGTCTGCCTCAGTGAAATGAAAAGCACCTGATGTGAGGTCAGAATAACACACTGTCAATAAAGAATATTTTGTTTTTAAAACAGCAAATTATGCCACAAAGCGTCCTCCCTCTGTCCACTGCGGGGACGATGATGATGGACAATGTTGTGGTTGACTAAGCGGAGGAGGAGGAAGAGGAGGAGGAGGAGTTAATATCCACTAAAGGGGTCAGAGGTTAGATCCACACAGCGACGGGGAGGGGGAGGGGTGACACACAGGTTGCAGTCGGCCTGCTGCGGCGTTTACCGGCGGGTCGGCCTTCAGCGCTCGGCGGTGATGAGGTCTGCTGTGCTCCACCTGCGCCGCCTCCACCCACCACTCAGAGCTCATCTGCTCCACCACCACCTCCCCCCCGGCGTACTCCGCCGGCTCCTCGTTGTCGTCCGTGCCGTACTCCACGTCGATCTCTAACCCGCGACTGATCGGTGACCTCACCGTGCGCACCGTTTTGCTGACTGGGTAGGGTCTTGGCGGGGTAAGACCATAGCCGGGGTTGGCTGCCGCGGCGACAGCCATCTGACTCCTGAGCATGGCCTCCCTCCTAAGGCGGTCCCCTAGCCCTCTGAGCAGCGCTTTGCTGGTGGGGGTCAGCTGGGGGGGACAGCGGGCCGAGGGCCGCCTGCCGCCGGGACCCCCGTACGAACACATGTCCGCCTCCTCGGGGTAACTGATGGTGTCCACCGTGTCTGCGTAGTGCACCCTGTGCTGCGTCTTCGGCCTGACCTGCGAGGGTCCGTGCCTGAGAAAAGGCTCTTTGGTTAGAGGTCTGTTGAAGTGGTGATGGTGGGGGGGGACGTGCGGGTGATGCTGGGAGGGATGGTGGAGGCGTTCCGCGTCTCTGTGGCGGAGGAGGCCGGGCCGGGGCCGACCGCGGTGGGTTAACGGCTCCTCCTGGCTGCTGTCCTCCTCCTCCGTCACCTCGGGGATGCTGAACAGCTGCGTGTTTTGGGGAAGCTGAGGAGGCAACTTTAGGATCCTCTCGAGGACCTCCTCGTCACTGTCGGGGGTCTCCAACTTGCGTGACTACACGGCCACACGAGCGAGAACGTGCAGGTGAGGGTGTGATGGGACATCGATCAGAGAAAATAAAGGAAGTGCGGACAAAACAAAGAGCCATGCAAAAAAAAAGAAAAAAGAAAGAGGAAGAAATCAATCGAGCACCAACAAAAATGAAACAGAAGAAACACAGAGAGACGACTTCACAGGACAAACTGAAAGAAAAAAAAACCTCTTTAAAAAAATGTGGCTAGTATTAAAGAAAAAAATGTTTTCTGTCTTAAAAGATTTTTTGGTTCATTTCAAAAATAAAATGTTCCCTTTTTTTCGAACATAAAAATCAACAATTTTTTTTTTTCCTTGAAATCTTTTTAGGGAATTTAGAGCTAAAAAGTTGGCGATTTTTACTGAAAAATCTCTGCAATTTTTTTTTCAATTTTTGGTGATTTTTAAGCAAATAGATCTCTTTAAAAAACACCAAAAAATACGCCATTTATCATAGCCAGAAACAGTAAAAACAGAAATTATCGTGGGATCAATCAAGCACCAACAAAAACAAAACACAGAGAGATGACTTAACGCGACAAACTGGAAAGAAGGACATTTCACTGGCATCTGAAGGTGTTTTCTTTACCCTGTTAGCTGCGACCGTGTAGCCTCTGGCCTGTGCTTCTCCGAGGTGGTCGGAGTAAAGGTCCTCCTCCTCCTCCTCCAGGATGTCGGACAGATCTGAGCGGCTGTTGTCTGCGTGATAATCACTGGGAGGCTCCACCAGCCCTCCTCTGTAACTCTGCAAGAAAATGGCATCAACATCATGAAACTGCTGACTTTCAGGCTCATTTATAGGTTCATACTTGTGTTTTGGGTTCCTACTGGAACAGAGATACTCATCTTGTAGCCCTCGCGTCAAATCTGGCCCCGATAAGGTGCTGGGAATTTTGTACTTTTAGTGTCCATAAGGTGACAGAGTGCATTAAACAGCATCAAAATAGAGCTTGTTTATCAAAAAAAGTGCCAGTGGAGGATCCCTCACACCCCCAACAGAGGTCCTCCATAAGGTCTCAATGTCCTAAAATCCTTAAAAACGTCCTAAAATTCTAGAACAATCCTAAGATTCTTGATTCTTGTCCTAAATTCCTATAAATATCTTCGAATCCTAGAAATTCCCAGTCTTATAAATTCACTACAATCCTAGATATCTCCTAAAATCCTAGAAATGTCGTAAAATCTGAGAAATGTCCCCCAAATCATGAAACGTTCTTAAATCCTTGAACCATCATAAAGTTTACGATATGTCCTAAAATCCTAGAAACGTCCTAAATTCGTATAAGTATCTTGGAATCCTAGCAATGTCTCAAAGTCAGAAAAACGTCCTAAAATCCTAGAAAAGTCCTAAAATCCGAAAAACATCCCGAAATTCTTGAAATGTGCTGAAATCCTTAATATATCTTAAAATCCCACAAACATCCTAAAATCTAAGAAAAGTCCTAAAATCCTAAAACCATCCTACAATTCTTGAAATGTCCTAAAATCCAAAAAAATGTCCTAAAATCGTAGAAATGCCCTTGAGTCTTAGAAACATCCTAAAATCCTGGGAACTTGCGTTGATAGATTAAATGATTAGAAGCTGAGAGATTTGGGGTCCGCTCAGAGAGCTTTTCGGGTCTGACCTGCTGCTTCCCGCAGAACACCGGGTCCTGGTCCTGTCTCAAGAACTCCTCGATGGACACCAGCCGCGTGTTCTCCAGCTCCTCCTCTGCCTCGGACTCCAGCGGGGAGGTGCTGGGGGGTCGGTGCAGGTTCGTGTCCTGAGGGTTGAGGAAGTCCGTGATGGGGGCTTTGGGCGGGGTGGGGATGCGCTCGGGGGTCCCGAGCTTGGCACTGGAGTCCTCGATGAACTCTGTGAGAGACGGGAAAGGACGGATCGTCCCGGGACTGTCTGTGTCTCTGCGCTGCTCCAACACTGCTGCTGATACTGGTGACACTGGTACCAGTGCTGGTGCTGCTACTGGAGACTGCTGAGGTGCTGAGGTCGGCAGAGAGGTCACACTCACCTGAAGAGGAGAATATTTTATTAACCCTTTGAAACTTTTTATTTTCAAGAACATGGGAAGAAGACAACGAGGCTCCAAAACTGAGCAAGAAATCAGTAAAACGTTTTGAGAAAACTTCAAATCCCAAATTATCCCTTCAACAAGAAATGGCCCAAAAAATAGCAAGAAATTATTAAAAGGGTCCATGAAAATAACCTGATAAAATAAGCACACAAAAAATAAGGAAAAAACAAAACAAGAAAAATGACCTGTTTTTTTTCTTCTGTTACATACTTTTTAATATATAAACAAGATACTTATGATTACATTTATATCTTTTTCTATTTTTTCTGTAACCTTATAACCCTAATATATAATTATAACAATTATGAATATAGTTTTCCAGGAATTTTTCCTATTTCTTTTGGTAACATAACATTTGCATTTTTACATGCAAATGTTTATCATGTGCACTGTCCCTGTTCTTAAAAAAATAAATAAAAAAGAAAATAAGATTAAATGTGTTTTAAGACTTTTTTTATGGTTGGGGGAACCTCTGTCCAACTGCTGACCGCCTTGATAAGTGGCTCAAATCAGCAGCCAAACTACAAATATTAACTTAAAAATGACAAAAGTAATAAATAATATCAATGATTACTTATCAAATACATTATTTTATGTCTGTTTCTAGTGTTATATGTGATTGTTTCCATTATTGTTGCTGTGCGTCTCTCCTCTCTTTCTCTCCCTCTCTTTGCAAAACATCATTCTGTCATCTATCTTAATTTAACTGTTTTTTTCCGGCATCTGTATCTCGTCTGTCCGTCCTGAAGAGCGATCCCTCCTCAGTCGCTCTTCCTGAGGTTTCGACCATTTTTCCCCTCAGTTACAGGGTTTTTTTGGGGAGTTTTTCTTTAGTCTATGTGAGGGTCTAAGGACGTCTGCTGTGAAGCCCTCTGAGACAAACTGTGATTTGTGATGATGGACTTTCTAAATAAAACTGACTTGACTAAGACCAGCATGCACCTGTCCCTTCACTCTGTGCGGTTTCTTCGCCTCACGTCTCTCCCTCAAAGTTTGGTGTCCTCTGACGCAGAAAAACAAAGAGTCTGAAAACGGCAGGAGGACAGAGGAGTGAGGCTCACCACTGGAGTGATGGTGGAGGCGACCGGTAACATGGCCTCACACACAGCCAAGGCAGCAGCAGAGGCGGGGCTGGCCCAGGCCTTCACGTACGAAGCAGGTACGAGGAGCGCGTCGGGGTGGAGGGCGTGGGGGGAGTTGGCAGCAGCCTCCGCTGTGAGGCCGGAGACGGTTGAGTCTGGCGGCAGAGCGCTGGGCAGCATGGAGACTTTGGCAGCAGAGTTCCCGTAGGACGGCGAGGAGGGCAGGTTACTGGCGCCCGCGGGGGGGCAGGGGAGGGCTGGCACAACTGGGGCGGCGACAGCCGGACCCGCCATGATGGCGGCCAGCTTGGAGGGCACATTGACTGGCAAAGAGTCGCAGGACTCCCCGTGGGCGGACATGGTGCGGACGGTGAGCTCCTGAGCTGCCAGCAGGGACTGCATCTGAGAGGGGCCCAGCAGGGCGCTGCCGGCTGTCGGGGAAGACACCTCCAGCACCTGGGAGACGAGACGAGGGGGACACGTCTTAAAACTCACAGGTAACAGCGAGACTTTGAAACACAGTCTGACGGGCCAAAAGCAACGTGTGGCCTTTTTTGGTCGCTAAACCGGCACGTCCAAGACAAAAAAGACCCGTTTCATTCTTTAAAACACCTGCAGACTCCCTGACCGAGCTGCCAAGCCCACAGCGTCTTGGCGGTCCGGTGCGATTTCAAAAATTATTTTTGGGCTTTTTGTCTTTATTGGAAATGACAATGTCATAGAAAACACAACTTCAAAAGCGTGTTTCTTTAAAAAAAATGTTTTTCAATTTTTTTGTGATTATTAAAGAAAAAGATTTGGCAGTTTTTTCTTTAAATATTTTTTGATGAACTCAAAAGACATTTTTATTTTCAATTTTGGGTCATTTTTAAAGGAAAAAAATGTGGTGATATTTTTTTTCTTAAATTGCTTTTTTTGGTGATTATTAAAGAAAAAAAATCCAGATTTTTTTCTTGATATATTTTTGGTGATTTTTATTCTTCAAATCTTTTCAGTGATTTTTAAAGAAGAAAAATGGCAATTTTTATCTTTAAATATTTTTGCCATGGTTTTTCAATTCTTGGTGATTTTTAAGCATTTTTTAATTAAAAAAATCACACCATTTATCACAGCCAGAAACTGTTAAAAATGACTGTCAAATATCTAACAGTCTTTCAACACATTTTGTTCTCATACAGGTTTATGAAAGAATATTCTATGATTTTTCCAAAACTTACAGGGTATTTTCGGGCCTGGAAAGGTTTTCTAAAACCTTGCAAAACTTGGAAACTGCGTTTTGCAAATCGCATGATTTTTTTTAGGTTTTTCATGTCCTTACGAACCCTGAATATCTCCTGTCAATCAGACCTTCGCAGACAGTGGCTGTAAGTGATGTGCAATTCATGGTGCTACAATCCGTTCTTTGCTCATTTCTCCCCGAATTTAAACTGACTGCAACGTTCTTGCCTTTTTCTTGTCGGCATAAAGCGTGTATCCGGTGACACGGACTCCGTTGGAGGTCCCGGCAGCATCTATAGTGACCGGCAGCCAGCTGACGAGGGCGATGCCCGGGGAGGGACCGTGCTCCAGCTGCACGTCCAGAGGAGCATCAGGGGGACCTGCAGGGGTGGAGAGCACCACACCACAGCCAGCGGCACGCCAAAAGATAAGAGAAATATTTTATATTAATATCCACTCATAGTGAAAATACAGTGCTGGGGAGGAGACATTATTTTCACAACGGGGACATGATTCTAAGGACAAAAGAAATGCTGTCTAACACTCTAAAGGGACAGAAATTTAAAAAACCATATACCTGAGCTCCCAGACTGTGGGCATGAAACTTAAGCAAATTTGAACGATCATTTAGAGAAACACAACAACACGAATCACAAAAAGCATCTTAAGATCTGTTCATGAAAAGCTAAGATATACGCCTCGTGGTTATGTGCCGCATCCACGTCCGCACAGACTCATATGAAGCCGTGACTGTCGGGTTAAACGTGGATTTTGCTGCAGTGAAGCTACAAATTATAAAACATGGACGCTGTTTTTGCAGAACGTTATGATGTCGCAATGAAGTTGACCTTTGACCTTCTGGATATAAATGTCAGACCTTCAATATTTTATCCTATTAGACATTTAAGTGAAATTTTGTAATAATTAGTGTCTTCCATGTTCATCCAATCCCTTAATTTTTGAGTCCCATTGGATGTTTGTGCCAAATTTGAGGAAACTTCTTCAGATGTTGTGGTCATAAAAAAACTAGACAGATGCAAGGTCACTGTGACCTTTGACCTTTGAACACCAAAATCCAATGAATTCATCCTTGAGTCCAAGTGGACATTTGTCCTAAATTTGAAGAAATTCGGTTTCTTTTCGAAAACAACAGCTATTGCTGGCGAGGAGGCATAAAAAGCTGACTTTTTGTTTAATTTATGTCGACTCCTATGATTTTCCTGTTTGGATAATACATTATATTTTTATTTGATATTTATATTACGTGCATCTCCGTTACCAAACAGAGTTAGCTGTTTCTGCGGCGCAGAGATACTCGACTTATTTTGCTTGGGGGCCACTTATGCAAAATGTCAGGAGGTCAGGGGCCAATCGCAGAAGCCCCATCCGTTTCTTGGATTTCAGGACATTTCTAAGATTGTTTTGACATTTCTATGATCTTGGGGACATTTATTGGATTTTAGGACATCTCAAGGTCTTTAGGATCTTCCTATGCTTTTTGGACATTTTTGGACCTGGGGACTTTTCCAGGATTTTGGGAGATTTAGGATGTTTCTAAAGTTTTAAGATGTTTTAGGACATTTTTGGGATTTTGGCACGTTGCTAGGGTTTTTATTTATTTATTTTTACCTTTTAGGATTCTAAGACATTTCTAGGATTTCAGGATGTTTCTGGAGCTTTAGGACATTTTAGACTTATAGGATATTTCTAGGATTTTAGGGCATTAGGGTCTTATCTAGGACCTCTGTCGGGGGTGTGGGGGATTCTTTGCTAGCACTTTTTTAAATAAACAAGCTCTATTTTGATGCTGTTTTATGCTCTCTGACACCTTATTTATACTAAAAGTACAAAAATAATCCTCAGTGTGAATCTCCTTCTTCTTTTTGTGAATTAGAAAATGGTCGGGGGGTCAGATTTGGCCTGCAGGCTGTGAGTTGAGGATCACTGCTGCACAGCTCTAAGACTTTTAAACCCTTCTGGATCATCAGAGTCAGACCTAAATGTTCTGTATTTCTGTCAAACTTGAATTTACTTTCAAATGGAGAAAATGAGTTTCATGATTCACAGACTGTGTCGTTGCAGTTCGACATCGTGTGACATAAAACACCAGATCCTGACCTGCCATCAGCGTGCTGAAGGTGATGGTGGCGCTCCTGTGTTCCCGCCGCTCCACAGGTAACTCCCACGGCGTACGGTGCGGCCGTGCCTCCACCTTGACGGAGTACTGCAGGCTGGGCAGGAGGTTATTGAGGCACAGCGAGCAGCAGCCAGCCTTCACCAGCTCACACTCCTCCTCGTTCAAGGACACAACGTGCACATAGTTACTGTTGCTGGGCAGCCAGGTCAGGTTGGCAGAGGTGGCGGTGATCTTCTCCACGCGCAGCTGCGTGGGCGCCACGGAAACGTCCCGACCGACCAGCATGCTGCAGCGCAGCTGGTCCGAGGGGCCCTTCTCCGTCAGGCTTTGCACCGACACGCGGTAGGCCTTGAGGTTTACGTCCAGCCGCTCCAGCACCGCTTTGGTCTGGGCGCCGAAGGGCACGTTGAGCCGCAGCTCCTGGTCCACAAACACATTGTAGCTCCACACGTTGCCCCACCCCGCCGGCACCAGCGGAGGGTCCCAGCCGATGATGATGCTCTTGGCGAGCTGCTTGATGAGGGTGAGCTTACGTGGGTAAGGCACAATGTCCACTCCCACCTCCTCCAAATCCAAGTCCAGGCCGTTGGTGAGGGGGGCTGGGACAGCCAAGGCCGATGCTGAATCTGAGGGGGCTGAGGCGGGGCCGGAGGCGGCGGACGCCTCGGTCCGGTCCGAGGCGCCGACGCCCGCGTGGAGGTGATGCTGGTGGCTGGCACTGTGCAGGCTGCTGTCGAGCAGGGAGTTATGGGACATGTCCGCCGTCTCTGGGTGGTGAGTGCTCATGACATCGTCGTCCGATACGCGTTCCACAAAGTTAGAGGGGACCAGCCCTCTGCGCCCGTCCATCAGCTCACCTGGAGGGAGGCACATTAACCCTTTAACACCCGGAGCAGCATCCGCTTTCTTGTGCTCGTTCAGACGCCTTTCAAAAGCATTTAAACCTTTGAAACCGGAGAAAATTGATTTGATTTCTTTCGAGAACTGAGGGAAAAACATAATGAGCCACTTTGCATAAAATGAAAAATGACAAGGAAATGATCAGAAAATTATCTGTGTGGATTTTGGATATCATATTTAAAAAAAGCGGGACATTTTCCAGAAAACTATCATTATAATTTTTATATTTTTATGTTTAAAATTATGTTACAGAATAAAATAATCTTTTTTAGCACTTTCTTAAGGTCACTTTGATTTTATTTTCCTTTTTTTGCATGAAAAACATGATGGGCAACTTGGCACAAATGTCCAACAAACTGCAAATTAGCTGAGGGTGGAAGTTTATGAGCTATTACAAAAAAAACAAAAAAAACAAAAAAAAACAAACGGGTAAAAATGCAAAGAAAACTAAATTCATAGTTCTTATAGTAACATATTCAAAATTATGTCACAGAAGCAAATAAATCAAAAAGAGGAAACTATAATTCTAATTATCGTAAATACATATTTTTTAAGTTATGTAATTATGTAAAAAGTTATCTTCTTGGACCCTTTTTAAGTTTTTGCTCTGTTTTGAGCCATTTCGACTTCAGGTGCTCATCGCCCTTCTACCATGTTTTTTCTCAGTTTGCTCAGGTATCAAAGGTTTAAACACTAAATACCAAGTCACGACAGACAATGAGACATTTATGCTGCAGGTTTACCTTCATAGAAGCCGTCATCGTCCATGTCTCCGTACACGTAGATGTATTCTCCGGCAGTGAGAGGAAGCTCCACTTCAGGGTTGTCATTGGGGCCGTCGTACGGATTATAGCTGGAAAAAATAAAATTACCATGAAGTTATTTTATTGAAACATACATTAAAGTGTAAATTTGGTATTTTTTTAAACTGGATGCTATTTTCCCATGTTTTTATTTATTTATTTATTATTTCTGTTTTGGTCCATTTCTGAGTGAGATGAAACAGGCTGTCTGAGTGTTTGCTGCAGGCACTGACGGGCTCAGATTGCAAGTGTCTGAAAACGTTATGGAAAGGATCCCTACAGAGAAAGACCTTTTTGTTTAGGAGAAAAAGCTTTTTGTTTAACCAGAATCAGACCTGAAACTGCAATTTGCCAAACCCAAACTCCAATTAAATAATCAGTAATTTTAGCATGTAAAGAGCCAGCATATTTTCACATCTAACTGGCTGGGTGGGGTTTTTTTCGAAGTAATTTTATTTTTTGTTTGTTAATTTAATTTAAATTAATTTTTTAAATCACTTTTTTTCATTGTATATATTTTTATTTCTATTATTATTATTATTATTATCATCTATTTTTGCTATTATTTTAAGTGTTTGTGTTTTTATATTTTTATTTATTAGTTTCATTTTTATTCTATTTTTAATTTTATTTTTTGCCAGTTTGTAGGTGTATGTCTTGTAAATTTTAACTTTTTTATTTTTATTTTTTTAAACTACAGTTTTTAGGTAATTTCTTCTTAAGCTGCTCATCGTCTTTTTGCTTTCTTCCCCTTTTTTGTAAGAATTCAAGCCAATCTGCTCAGGTTTCAAAGGGGTTAACAAAAAGGTCTTTCCAAAATGTTGTCTGGCACAAATAATCTGAGCCTGTCAGTGACAAAACAAACTCTTCTCGTGGACATAAATGGACGACGTGATTCAATTTCAGCCTGTTTGGCTGCTGCTGTCTGCAGCTCTCTCGCTCTGAACGGGACTCATTTCAGAACTTTTGTGTCCCACTGGACACAAAACATGAGAATTTAGGGTTGACACAGTGAGACAAACGTTGCTTCAGTGTTATACTCACCTGTATCTTGCAATGAAAACCTGAAGCTTTGCGGCTCCTCTGCTGACCGTGTACGGAGCCGGGGCCACGTCGATGTCCAGCTCCTCCACTTCACTGGCAGTGTCCACCTGACAGCACCCAAAACACAAGATCAGCTGCCGCACACTTAATTATCAGTTAATTATTAGTTATAGATAATTATTAGTTATCCTAAACCGCTTGAATTGTGTCCACAAACAACATTTTGATCCAAATCCTTGTTTACAAGGAGTATTTTTTTGTTTAGACTTTCTACCCTTATTTTATTGTTTTTATTTATTCAATTTACCTGCCCCCCCACCCCCCACCCCACACACCTTCTTGTAAAATCTTACAAGAAACTGAAAATAAGCAAAAAACATCAGCAAGAAATTAGTAAAAGGTTAAAAGAAAATTATCTGAAAATAAGCAACAAAAAAAACTTGCAAAAAAATAGTAAAAAGTTACAAATATATTTCTTGAAAATAACACAAAAACATATTAGAAAGAAATTAGTAAAATAAGCAAAACAAAAAAAAATAATTAGTGAAACGTTTCAAGAAAAATGTCCTAAGCAAAAAAAGCAAGAAATTATTAAAAGTTTTAAGAAAATTATCTGAAAATAAGCAACAACAACAAAAAAAAACACTTGCAAAAAAAAGTAAAAATATAATAACATATTACTTAAAAATAACACAAAAACACATGAGCAAGAAATTAGTAAAATAAGAAAAAAGAAAAAAGAAATTAGTGTTAAACATTTCAAGAAAAATGTCCTAAGCAAAAAAGAAATCGACAAGAAATTAGTAAAGGTTACAAAATAATTATCTAAAAGTAAGCAAAAAACATTAGCAAGACATAAGTAATAAGTTATAGACATGTATAAATTATATTTAGTAAACATATACTCTAATAACCTCCCAGCTCATTTTCAGGTCATTTGTCAACTTTTACAATTTTTTTTTGCAATTTTCAAATTCTGCATGTTCCTCTATGAATGAGCGCAGATTAAATACTGTGCAGAATATTTTTTTATTTTATTTGGTGAATGAATTGACGCACCTTGGCACCTGCTGTTGACTTCCATTCATAGCGCTCCTACACATCACAATAAGAGGGTCTGTGTATTTATAGCTCCCTGGGAAAACCTTTTTAAGGATAATCACTTACAACTACTACAGTATAACCTTCATAATCCACACAGGCCGATGGATTATCTCACTAAATATGAGCTTTATTGAAACGTGTGCAGACGAGATGAAAAGACCACCGACCCGTCTGCACACACGGCGCCACAAAAATACTAAATATCTCCCGTCATGAATGAGCGGAGGGCGCTGGGGAATATTCAGCTGCGGCGTGACCTCGCGTGAGATGACGGGGAGGTCAAGGAGGGCTTTTTAATCCATTAAACCCACACAATCAATGTGATCGTGCGCGGCCGTCTTGGTAATCTTGGTGAGCAATCTGCCTGACGAAGTAGAAACAAAGAGCTGCAGGCAGGAGTCCTGCACCGTGACGTAACCCGAGTGAACATTAAGACTCCAGACCTGCAGCCGAGGATTAAAATTAACATCTAATGCACATCAAAACCAATTCATCTGCAAATTGACTTAATTTTTTTCCCAACAAACATAAAGAAGGTGATGATCAACTTAAGAAATGGAAAAAAACTGGAAAGGAAAAGAGAAAGGGGGTTCAAAAAAATGTATGTGCTTATTGCTTTCTTACTTTCATCCAATATCCAATCCAATATCAGCGCTTTGTTGACTTTGTGTTTGTGATATGTTTGTACTAAATGGTGAATACAGGGTTAAAAAAGGGAAAAAAGTCATAATATAGTATGAAAAAAGCTAGAAAAAAAGCAAAGCTGCAAATGAAAAAAAATGAAAAAAAAGCAAATAAAAAAATGAAAAAACGAATACATAAATAAAATAATCTAAAAATAAGCAAAATTAAATACATAAATAAACAAGAAAAATAACCTGAACGCAGTGTTAAAAATTAAATTAAATTAAATAACAGATTTTTTTCGGTAACATAATTTATATATATATATGTGATGCACGATAATGATTATTTCAACTGATACCGATAAACTGATAATTTCCAGCTTCTTGTGGCCAATAAGATACCGATAACCGATAACCAATAACTGATAACTGATAATGGATAATTTCTTGTTTGTTTTTCCTTACGTGAGGGTATGAAAGGCTGAGATATGGTGAGTACAGATGATACAATTTTAATCAATTTCATTGTAAGATTTTTTGGGGGTTTTGTGCATCAACTTGACAAAAATAATACCGTGTTTGAGTTCTACACTACAGTAAAAACACTGATTGACGGAAAATCTGGTCATTGGCAGGGAAAGAGTTAAAAAAAGAAACCATCGCAACACGGGCAAAATCAAAGCTTGTTATTATTGCTTGTGGTTTTATTTATCGGCTAAAAATGTTACTATCGAAATTATCGATATGACGTCATAAGTCCCATTATCAGTCCGATAATCATTTCTATATATATATATATATATATATATATATAATCATGTCATACCAATAATTACGCTTATTAGGGATGCACAATAATAAATTGTGTGTGTGTGTGTGTGTGTGTGTGTGTGTGTGTGTGTGTGTGTGTGTGTGTGTGTAGGCCTATAGTTCTTTTTTTGTTTGTTTAGGGTTTTTTTGTCTTTTTCCTACATTTTTGAAAGAAATCAAAGCGTTAAGTTCAGGTTTAAACGTATGTGAAATAACGGCAGCTCAGGAAAAGCTGATGTCGATCCAGTTTTCCTTCTTTCAAGTCTGCAACACCATTTTAAGCATCTTTTTTGAGTCACTGAGCGAAAGTCTTTTAACTTTTTCTTTTATCTGCTGGTTTAACAGGGTGAACGGCCTGAACAGACTCGTCTGCTAAAGATCATCAGAGTCCAGCAGAGAGACTTATGCTCCCTTTGGGAGAAATATGAAGCCCAGAAAGCAAAAGGAATTATCAGTCAATCTGAGCACGTCCTGTCACGCAAATTCACTTTAATGCCCTCAGGCCGGCGCCACAAAGCACCCTTCGTGAAAACAAATCTCTAAGTCCTTTATTCCTTCTGCTATCAGGCTGCTTAATGCGGACAGTATTCCTCCTAAATAACGGTTTTATTTTGTTACCACGAAGCTGGTTTATTATTGTCTGTTCGCCTTCACACGGCTGGCAAGCACATATATTTTATTATAAATGTATTTAAGAAATGTGTAATGCATCAGAAAGTCCCATTTAAAATTAAATTAAAGCAGCCCCCCAAACACCCGTCCCCATGGCAACGGTACTCCTTCATAGCAGTGCCCCCACCTCTGGAAAGCATAAGCACAAGTTGGACAGCCGACTCGACAGGGACTAGAAAACGTGTCTGCAGGTCGTGGCTAAATAAGACTTAGTAATTGAAGTAAAGTGTTCCCTCTAAAGTGAGTGAAATGTGATGACGGTGTGATTTTCGGAGCCGTTACCTCGTGCGTTGGGCTCGACTTGTGCGGACTGAGGTGGGTGTCAGACTTGGGGGTGAGGTGTGCGGTCTCGGACTTGCTGGAGGTGGAGCCTGACTTGCTGACGCTGATGGTGGGCAGCTCCCGGTGCTTGGTGACGGGCGAGCGCTCCACCCTGGACAGCCCGGCGGCGTGGGGCGTGGCCCCGAGCCGCAGCGCGGCGGCCACATCTGACGGGACGGAGAGAGAGAGAGGAAGAGGATGACACGTAATCCAGCACTTTAACAGACAACACCCTGCCACTGGTTTAACTGGTGAATCCTCGGGCGGCGAGGTGGGTGAGGTCACTGGTTGACATGCAGGACGCTCAAGGTTGAACGCGGCTGATTAAACAGCGGAGGGAAAAATCCCGCGTCCATCTGTCTGAGGTCAGAGGTCACACGACCTTGTGTCACAGCAGCGCTGTTAAGGGGCTTAACTGGTTCATTTCTCACCTGAGCCCAGGAGCACTGACCCTCCTGAGGCCGGCGAGCGCCAGAGAAGCTCGCTCGCAGTGCTGAGCTGTGACGGTGCGGGTGAGATGGCGGTTACAACATGCCGTGCTTTTTTCGTGACCAACACATATCATGAGTGAGACGGAGAAAGTACCGAGCGGATCATTACCCTCGGGGCAGGAGAGAGGGTCACCTCCCTCGAGACTCCAGAAGGCTATCTCACCCAGGGACACCATATCCCATGAGCCACCTGTGCAGTCTAAAACACATGAACAGTGCAGGAGAGACAGAGGTTGGACACAAACAGAAGATTCGGACCAGATCGCACTGTTGTTACATTTTAAAGGATATTTTTCTTCTTTTTTTCCCAAGTTTTTGTGTCAGAGTGACTGATGGGAACATTTTTTAAAAACTGGTCCAGTATGGAGTAAAAGCGCCGCAGCAAGCTTTAAAAAAAGGCTGCAACATAACGGGTTGACATCGCCAATTTACATATTTGTTTTCGTTTTTCTATGACTTTTAAATGTGCTTTTATTTTATTTTTTTCAGTTTTTTTTAATACTAATCATTTTATCTCGTAGCTCTTTGAGATTTGCTTTCAAATGTAAAGTGCATTATAAATAAAATCTATTATTATTATATTGTTGTTGCTGAAAGGCTCAGATCCTTATGTGTCTGGCAACATTATAAAAAGGATCAGAGATGGACATTTTTGTTAACTGCTTGAAATCTGAGCAAATTAGTGTGATTTCTTACAAAAACTGGGGAAAGCAGCAATGAACAACTTAAGAAGAAATGACCTAAAAATTGTAAAAATAAATAAATAAAATAAAAAGTGAAAAGATACAAGAAGTGCATCAATTAAAATAAGCAAAAATAAAATTAATAAAAAAAAAAAAAAAAATACAAAGAACAAAAAAAAAAATCAAACAAATAAGGAAATGACCTGGAAAAATATACTTTTTAGAAATACAATTCTATAAAAATATTTCTCTCTATTCAATTAAATTTTATTATTAAAGCCAATTATCACAAATCACAATAATCGACCGACCTGCTGGTGGAAACACCATCAGGCTGAGCCCAGACGTCCTACAGAGGAAGCTCAAAAAGCCCTCATGAGGTGCTGGTTACGTCCTGAACCTCCCACAATGCAGCAGAGTGATACGGTAAATCATATTTCTGTTATGGAAGAGATGACTTTCTCTCTTCGCCTGCAGAAAAGTGTGTTGAATGGGCTCTGGGCCGAGCGGATGAAATATGTAAGTCCTTTGGATTTTGCGGCGGAATTGGATAAATGACCCCATTATGTTGTTTTATTCGGACATTTATTCTACTTTCCTCTCGAGTCGCCTCCTGAAATATTTCACAGAGCTTTTTGCTTGAATTTTGGAAAAATCTGAACAACAGAGGAAATTAAACTGTGTCTGTCTTGATGCATGTTTTGTACTATAAACTACTGTCAAAAAACAGAGAATGTAAAAATAAATCAATAAATCAATAATAATAATAATGATAAATAAATACATAAATAAAGTAACTTCATGAGATGAGGAAACCATCCTGAGCAACAGATACCTCTGTCTCTGTGCAAGTCAGGACCTCGTGTGGCGTGGCGTCATGTCATGTCATGTGGCGTGGTGTGGTCTCATGTTGTTAGGAGTGGTATCATGTCATGTGGTGTGGTATTGTGCAGTGTTGTGTGGTGTTGTGGCGTGGCGTGGCGTGGCGTGGCGTGGCGGTGAGGCTCACCTCGCTCTGTAGTCAGGCCCACCCCGTTGGTCAGAACAGAGAGGCCGGGGTTGGTGAGGAGGCCGGAGCCGCCCATGTCCACCTTGGAGGCCTGCAGTCGAAACTTCTCCAGCTCCTGGGACAACAAGCCAAACTGTTCGCTCTGGCTGCGACATTTGTCCTCCAGCTCTCGTACCTTCGACTGCACGCGCGGTGGGACGGACGGACAAAACAGCGGGACAGTAAAAACACAGTTTTTACACAAAAGACTAAATATACAAAAACAAAGAGTTCAGATTTGCCTAACAGGCTTACATTACAGATTACAGTCTTAATTTAAAGTTTTACTCGTTGTTTTTATTTTATCCCTGCTGTTTATTTTCATTTTTATTTTTATATTTTATTCTATAGACTTTTAACTCTCAGTACGCTTTAATATTACACACGTTATCTCACTATTACACACGACATTACACCCGCATCGCTCTGCACACACAATGAGCTTTTCAAAATCAAGCTTTAAAAGATATTATACATTAATATTATTTTCTACTTTCATTGAAGTTTTTTTTAATTTTATTTTTTACAAACATTAGTCCTAATAAAAATATCAAATACACAATAATTTTCCGAATTTTAACCCTTTCAATGCTAGGTTTTTGTCAAGATGCAACTATGTTTTTAGATGAAAAAAACCCATAAAAAATCTATTATTTTCAATATACTACATGCAAAGCAAATTTCTTTTTTGTTGATCACAGCCTGGGATGATGTCAGTGATTTGCAGCAATGCTGATTATGACCTAGATATGCTTCGTGGAAACAGACAGATACATACAAGATCAGACAATATGGCAAATATACAGTAAAAAACATACAGTATATACAGTATATTATAAATAAAGTACTGTGACATAAAGTTAGACTTCTGCAGGTCAGACAACATTTGTTAGAGATTTGATATCAGCGTCACACACAGACAGGATCACAGGTCGAGTGGAAAGAGAAAAGGCGGGAAATAAAGGCGGGTGGTTTTCTAGTAAGATGGGAAAAGTAGCGTGACACTTGTTTATTTTGTGCTTCTATTTAGATTCACTTTAACACTTTGAAACTTGAGCCAGTTGGTTTGATTTCTTAAACAAACACTGGGGGAAAAGGCAATGACCAATTTGCCAAAAAATGTCTCGAAAAAATTAGAGAAATTAGTAAAAGGTGTAAACAAAAAAAGCAAAACATTTGTTTTTACAAAAGAAGGGAGGATTACTGGAAAAAAAAAATCAAAAATAAATATCTAAATATATAAATAAAAAGGGAAAACATGCTAAGAAAATGTTACCTATTATTATTATTATATATTTAAAATTATTTTACAGAACAAAAATATATTCATGTATATATATTTTTTAAATTTTCATCACTTTTTCCAGGTCATTTTCTTGCTTGTTTTTGTATTTTCTTTCTTTTTTTTCTTATTTTCAGGTGATTTTTGTTAATTTCTTGTAAAGTTTTGAGTCTTGTCTTGTTAAGTTGCTGCTTTTGAGAGAAATCAAACCTTTTTTTAAGGTTTCGAAGGGTTAACAAAGCCACCAGACAGCAGGCTGTTGTGTCAAAACGCTGCAGAGGTTTCTCTCAGAGTTTCTATACGTGGCCGATTTCACTTCAGGTTGCGGTGGGAGTTTCCTGGCAGGCGGATCTGACAGAAGCTTTTGCACGAAACTGTCTCAGCAACATTTCCTGTCAGCTCTCACCTACGCAGAGCCGAGTCTGCAGTGACCCAAGTGCTAAAACGCTGAGAGAAATGACTTAAAATCCTAAAATGAATCGTTGATTACAAACAGCGATCAGTGCTGCGTTGGGTAGAAACACAGAGAGTCTACCTCCACATAATCAGATTAAATAAACACGATAAGTGAGCTCGCTGCAGCTGGGAGCAATAACTGTTCCTCGTCTGAATGACCTGATTTCACACACACTTTGGTAACCTAAAAACGCATCAAATGTGCCTCTGTGGCCACATGAAGCTTTTATGGAAGACTAATTACTGCACGACTGATGCTCCTGCTGTCACTGAAACCCGGCACTGTACCTTTCTGCAAACCATGAACACATTTGTACATTTTATACATATCAAAGTTATGAGCTGACTTTGTCATCTGGAGGTGGAGGGGATGTTAGATGTTGATATACCGAAATGAGACGGATACCATCTGCAGACCGCTGTTCAAGACCGACAAACAACAAAACCAGCTGTGATTCAGCAACTCATTGCTGCCCTTAAGGCACCAAACGTGGGGGTTTTTATACCGCTGCTGCTTTTCCAACGCCTTTTAAGGCAATAATCAAAGGCCAGAAGGCTGCCTATTTGCACACCACTTTTAAAATTAAAAAAGTACAAAGCCAGTTGAGATTTGGCAGGTCATTACTTCTTCCTCAGGCAGCAAACACAAGCGCTTTTTAAGCAGCTGCAGTTCAGGCACCAAATGTGGATGTTTTTTAGCGACCTGTCCCTGTTTCTCCTGTTGTTTAAAGGCACCAAATATGTTTTTTTTAGTGACCTGTTGCTATGTTTCAATCAGTATTTCAGGCATCAAATGAAGGTGTTTTTAAGGGACCTGTGTCTTTTTTTTCCTGTGGCTTTTAAGGCACCAAACATGGGTGTTTTTCAGGATTGCTGTGCTTCAAACGGCACTTCAGACACCAAATGTGTGTTGTTTTTTTGATGACACATTACTGTGTTTCTATCAGGATTTTAGGAATGAAATGAGGGTGATTTTAAGGGACCTGTGTCATTTTTTTCTTAAAACTTTTAAAGTTCAAAACACGCATGTTTTTAATGACCCATTGCTGTGTTTCCCGCTGCCGTTTAGGCACCAAACGTGGGTATTTTTTAGCGACTTGTCCCCATTTTTCCTGTTGTTTTAAGGCACCAAACATTGGTGTTTTTGGTGACATGCTGCTGTGTTTCTATCAGGATTTTAGGAATGAAATGAATGTGTTTTTAAAGAACTTAAGGCCCAAATGATTTTAAAAGCAGCAAATGCAGGTGTTTTTCAGGGACCCGTGTCTGTTTTCCTTTGTTGCTTTTAAGGCATCAAACGCTGGTATCTTTTAGCAACTTGTGGCTCTGTTTCTTGCAGCGTTTCAGCCGCCTGATGTGGGTGTCACGGTTACACCAGCAAGGACAGAATGACACAAGAAGAGACATTGCTGCTTTTTCCACCAGCAACTGTAACCCCCAAACAGGGTATTTTTGGCCAGAACAAACTTTTTTTTAAACATATACACACATTTCTTCAACATGTCCACTATATATGAGTGCAAAAGCAATCTGTGTATTTGTGGTTTGCAGAAACATAAAATGACAACATTGTTTACTGGAAATTAGGCTAATGTACAACATTGTTAATTTGAAGCATTTAAATAAAAATAATTGGGGTTGGTGGTTTTATCTACAGGGGCTAGGGGAGGCATCGTGGCAGGAAGGTAAATATTTTGGCGCAGGGGATTAAGCAGGCTAAAGGTTAACAGTACCTGCATGCAGTCCAGTGTACTCTGGTTAGCAAAGAGATAACACAAAGGAAAAAAACGGCAAAGGAAAGTCAACACATGCTTGTGAAACGATGAATCTGGGAAAGAGAAAATACATTAATCAAACAGAAACACAGCAGTCTGGAAAATCCCGTATCACCAGAATGTGTCTCTGCCCTCAGCAGCCAACTTCTGCCTTTTCAACCGACATAGATTTAAAACATCTGTTTTTATCAGACTGCAAAAGGCAGCGTGTCGACTTCAGCTGAGAGGGAAAGAGACTTTCTCCTGTGATGCTTCCGAGGTGAAACAGCGACAGAAAGTGACAGAAACAAAGCGAGAGGAAGGAAACAAGCAGTTTAAAGAAAACAAAAAAACAGGAGCAAACTATACTCTACCAGCTCCCTCTGCAACACAAGCTGAGTCAACTCCTAAAATAAAATACACACTTCATTTAGCAAAATGCACAATGTGAGAAAAGCAGACAACAACTGTGGAGGAGTTTTTGAGGTTTTGTTGGAGGGTCTTTTTTGCATCAGCAGCCAATCAGACAGATGGAGACTTTAACTGTCAGCGAGCGTCTGACTTCATTTTGAATTTTGCTCACTGAGAGCGAGCGTAAACGTCACAGCAGCAGAGAAGACATCTGTTCAAACGGTTTTTCAGACCCGTGAGTGCGACAGAAATGTGTGTTTTCTGCAGCAGCTTCTCCGCCAGGTGTTTGATAAGAACGAAGAGCTCATCGTGATGTTTGACCACGCTGCGTCAGGAGGACAAAACTAACACTGATACTCTTTTGGATTTGTGATTTTTTTAGGTGTCTAGATAATAAAACACTTGTGTGAAAACAGAGTTTTGATTTTTGTTTGGGAATCAGCCTAAATTCTTGTTGGTAATAAAAGCACTACATCAGTGATACTCAACTTACAGCCCGCAGGACAAATCTGGCCCCCAATAGGGTGCCAGGTGGACCCCCAACAATCTTCTAATTCACAATAAAAATGAAGTGATTCACACTGGGAACTGGTTTTGTAATTTTGGCATCCATAAGGTGCATAAAACAGCATCAAAATAAGAGCCTGTTTATAAAAAAAGTGGCAGAGGAGGACAGAGGCCTAGCTAAGCCCCTAATGCTCTAAATACTCTAGAAACGTCCTGGAATCTACAAATGACCTAAAATCCTAGAAATGTCCTAAAATCCTAGAAATGTCCTAAAATCCTAGAAATGTCCTAAAATCCTAGAAAGTCCAAAATCATAGAAACATAAAAAAATCTAAAAATCATCCTTAAATATGAGAATCGTGAAAACATCCTCAAGTCCTTGCAATGTCCTAAAATCCCAGTAACATTTTTAAATTTTTAAATCTCGTCTTAAAATCCTAGAAATGCCCTAAAATCATAGAGACATCCTAAAACTCAAGAAGTCCTAAAACCTAGAAACATTCTAAAATTCCAAAAATCCTCCTAAAAGCTGGCAATCATAGAAACATCCTTGAATCCTGGAAATGTCCTTAAATCCTAAATACCTCCTAAAAACCTAGAAACATTCTAAAATCTGAAAATCATCTTTAAATCTGGGAATCGTAGAAATATCCTCAAATCCTGAAAATGTTCTTAAATCCTGAATATGTCCTAAAATCCTAGAAATGCCTAAGATCCTAAAAATGACCTATAATCCTAAAAAGTCCTAAAGTCCTAGAAACGTCCTAAAATCCTGCTAACATGTGTGGGTCTGCGGCCCCAAAGCAGAGCCAGCTGAGCATCACTGCGGTACACGGTGGAGAAATCGTGTGTTTTTCTGCAGCACAGACTCACCTCCAGCATCTGAACCACTCCCTCATGCTCCCTCTTCGCGTATAACTGAGCCTGAGGATTAAAAAAAAAAAAAAAAAAGAAAGATATTAAAGTCACGATGCTCATAAAACTCACAACACAGCGAGCTCCCTTTGATGCTTCGTTGCCTCCTGCTGGACGTAATTAGGTTGAAAACAGCTCGGAGGTTTGATTTCAGCAGAAAGAGATACGAGTCTGAAAATAAGGGTTCTTACCCGCTGTAACCGTTTGATTTCATCCTGTTTGAACTTAAGGATAGCCAGTGCCTGCTCATGTTCCAATTCCAGCTGCTGCCTTCGCTCGGCGACCTCTCGCATATGCTTCACGGGGAAAAACAGAAATGTTTTAATCATGTTCTGGCCCTGAGTGAAACTGAGGATGATACAGCAGAGTATCTGAGTCCAGCGGTACCTTTAGGACCTGCTCTAGGTTCTCCAGTTTGGCACGGAGTCTCTGGTTCTCCTCGAGAACTGAATTGTGTTGAGCGGTCACTTCAGAGAGATCTTCCCTCAGCTCCTCATTCTCAGCCCGAGTCTGACAAACAAATGCCGGAGAGCAGAGTTTCCACGTTTTTACTCGTCATTTCTTCAGGTTTTATTGAGCAGCAGCTCTGTGAGACTGCAGAGCTGTACGCACGGTTCATACACAGTTTTACCAATAACTTTCCAGGACTTTTTCAAGACCATGCATTTTCTGACACGAGCATCGATACTCCTTATTGGGTCTTATTCATTACTATAACATCACTTTTTAAAATGTATATTATTTTAAAAAAAATACAGCTTCACAACAGAATTATAACTGAATATTTAAAAATAATTTAAGGACTGTTTGTTATTTATGTGAGGCGAGAGAGTGGTGCAAAAAGCAGGAGGCATGACAAATAATTTTAAATATATAAATATGTTGGGTTTTTTTTATTAAGTTTTTTATTTTGGCTTTAAAGGGTTGTATTTTGTGTTTATTTTACCACTGATTTTTAAAGAATCATGCTTTCAAAACGTCTTTAAAGACTTTTGGCTATTTAAAAAAAAAAAAAAAATTTTTTGACCTTTTTTAAGAAAAAATGTGTTTTATTTTTATTAAAATTTTGGCGATTTTTTAAGGCTTTAATGGCATTTATTCAAATGGAGTCTGGTAGGTTTGGGGATTTTCATTATTATGATATATAAACTTTAATGATATAAAAACTGTTAAAAATATGTGTTATTTTAAAAAATACGACTTCAAAATGGAATTATAACTGATTATATAAATATTATTTAAGGACTGTTGGTTATTTATGAGAGGGGAGAGAGTGGTGCAAAAAGCCTGTCAAATGTCAAATAATTTTTTAAGCACTGTGGAGGAACTGAAGTTTTTTATTTTGGCTTTAAAGGGCTGTATTTTGTGTTTATTTTACCACTGATTTTTAAAGAATCATGCCTCCAAAACGTATTTAAGACTTTTGGCCATTTTTTTAAAAAATTATTTTTAATTTTTTGAACATTTTTGAAGAAAAATTTTGGTGATTTTTTGTTTTTAGGATTTTTTGGGGGGCTTTAATGGCTTTTTTAAATGGAATCTGGAAGGTTTGGCAATGGCGATTTTGGGGCTGTTTCTGTTTAAACAAAAAGGATGTTATTCTTTAATAAAAAGCTTTTTCTCTGTAGGGATCCATTCATAATGTCATTTATAACAACAATATGAGCCCGTCAGTGACAAAAACAAACACTTTTAGTGAACATACAGAACATTAACACAAACAGGCCTCAGGTGGTTACAATCTAGAGCTCTTACTGTTAAATTTAAAACTTTGTTGTTCACTTAGACACAAAAAACAACAGGGTCCGTGCTGAAAAATACAGAACCTGCCTTTTAAGTTGGTGAGTGAAATATCAGGAGCAACTTCATACGAAAAAAACAACAATTTAAACAAGTTTTGGGGAGACACTGACCTGGTCGAGCAGCTGTGCCTTCCTCCTGAGGAGATCTGCCTCCTCCTTTAGTTGCTCATTTTTGCCTCGCTCATCCTCAAGCTGGCTCTCCTGTCACCAAACCACAGCACGGAGTTCAGATAAAGCCGAGGAAGTCATCCTACGACGATGCTAAAACCGGCCTGGAGCTCGTCCAGAGAGCCAGTGAGGAGAAGGAAACACTGCTTACCAAATCCAGACATCTCTTCTGTCGCTTCTTTACTTCATGCTCAAGGTTTTCACATTCTTTTCTCTTCTTGCTCAGCTCGCTTTCCTGAAGTGACAGAAAAAAAACAAAAAAAAAACAACAAAACACTGAATCATGAGTTTAGATTTTGCAGCAAATGACCTCAGCTGACCTCTGACAATTGTCCCGATTTCTTTCAAAAACATGGGAGGAAGGCAGTGAGCAATGAAAGAAGAAATGACCCAAAAATCAGCAAGAAATTACAAAAAAATACAAGGAAATTACCTTAAAAATGAGTAAAAAAAAAAAAGAAAAAACAAACAAGGGAACCAAAACTTTGAAAAGTGTTTAAGAATTAAAATAAATCTGTAACATTATTTTAAATGTATAATTATGATTAAAAATTAATTAAAAATTAGCAAGAAAATACAAAAAAGGACAAGAAAATTACCTGAAAATAAGTAAAAAAAAAAAAAAACAAAACAGAAGAAAGTGAACAAAAAGAAAAATAAAAAAAGTTTAAAAAATAAATAAAATGGAACAAACAAACAAACAAGGCAACCAAGACTTGGAAAAGGTGCTTAAAATTCTAATAATTTTGTAACAATATTTTGTTATCATATTAATGATTTTTCTTCACTTTTTCTTTCTTTTTTCCCTGAAAAATGTACAAAAAAATTACCTGAAAATTAGTAAAAAAAATAACACAAATCAGAAGAAAACAAACCAAAAAAGAAAAAGAAAGTTAAAACAGACACAGTTGCTCACTGTCATTTTTCCTGTGTTTTTGACAGAAATTGCACCAATATGTGCCGAGTTTAAAGCTTGAAATACATGTGAAATAACGGGTAAAACCATGAAAAGTATGTGTGATAAGGACATATTTGCCTTTACATTTTGCTCTGCAGGATACGCTGGCTTTAGTCTCCATACTGACCTCTGACAGGACAGCAATGAGGTATTGCAAAGCTTAGCATCCTTTAATTATTCTAAATGCAGCTTACATGCAGGAGCAGCATCGGAGAAATCAGCTTATTTCAGCTGCAGGACCGCGATCACGGCTGCGAGCGTGTGGGGGGAAGCTACACAACAGACGGGCTAATTTGGGACCACCAGCAGCTGACTGGAGGAGAAACAGCAAGACAATAACCATAATTAAACTGCAATCTGTGGTCTGAGTCGCTTCAATAATGTGAATCGAGCGCGAATGTTTTACAGTCAGATCGGGAGGAGCTGAATCACCACGACAGCGGCGCTGATGGGACCTAATTTTACCGTCAGCTGTTTCACAATCAGCACTTCTTACTGAACTTACCAACTTTTATGTTTCAGATCTTTATTTAACCTTTAACCTCTCAGTGATTATTTAGCATGTTTGCATCTTCATCCACAGCTGCTGAGATGTGTCAGTTTGAGTCGCTAACATGACTTAAAATATCACCTGCGTGACTCCTGCAATGATCTAACATGATCTAAGATCCCACTTTTCCCGATGACTCCATCATGACTGACAGTGTCCATGTCAGTGAGTCATTCACACTGGGAATCGTTTTTGTCCTTTTGGTATATTTAAGGTGTCAGAGAGCGTAAAACAGCATCAAAACAGAGCTTGTTGATCAAAAAAAGAGCCAGTGGAGGACCCCCACACCCCCGACAGACGTCCTAAAATCCTAGAAATGTCCTATAGGTCTTGAAATGTCATAAACCTCAAGGAACATCCTGAAATCCTAGAAATGTCATAGAATCCTAAAAAAATCCTAAAACCTTAGCAATGTGCTAAAATCCAAGAAATCTCCTAAGATCCTAAAACATCCTAAATCCCCAGAAATCCCCCAAAATCCTAGAAAAGTCCTGAAGTCCCAGAAATGTCCAAAAAGCATAGGGACATCCTAAAATCCAAGAAATGTCCCTAAGATCCAAGAAATGTCCAAAAATCTTGGAAATGTCTCAAAATCCCAGAGACATTCTAAAAGTCCTAAGCCGCTAAATAGCGATAGAGTCGGCACGTTAGTAGTCCTCTCCCCCGTCCCCCTGGGACCTTAGATCGTCTTGTTCGTTTGTTTTTGGACGTGGAAATGTTGTTTTATTGCGTAACATCCGTAACAGTGTCCCCTACACTACAGCGAAAACACTGACTGACTGAAAATCTCGTCAAAGGCGGAGAAAGAGTTAAAAAAGAGAAAGAAACAAAGGGTTAAACCCTGCTGCTGACTGATGACATGTTGTGGACTGATCTCGCAGCAGCAGTTTGACACGCAGCATCATGCAGAGTGTGTAGGACTGGAGGAGCGAAACCATGGCAACACGGGCCAAATCAAAGCAACTTATGCGTATTATTATCGGTTCTATTTATCGGCCAAAAATGTTACTATCAAAATTATCAGTATGATGTCATAAGTCCGTTACCATATGTCCGTTATCGTTCAGATAATTATCGTGCATCCCTAAAATAAATCAATAAATAATAATAAATCAAAGAAATCAACCTTCTACCTTTTACCTTAAAATCTGAGAAATGTCCTAAAATCCTACAGTAGTGATGGGGCTGCTGTGACTGGACCCTGGCCCCTGGACCCTGGCCCCTGGCCCCTGGCCTCTGGCCCCTGGCCCCTGGCCTCTGGCCCCTGGCCCCTGGCCCCTGGCCTCCTGTCATTTGCAAAAGTGGCCCCCAAGTAAATCAGGTGGAGTGTCGCTGCTCTGACTCTTTTAAATGACCAAAGATAAAAACATTGAAGCTACATTTGAACACCATTTCTTTGTCTGTTAAACTATAAAGTTATAAAAGATTATTATCATAAAGATGAAAGTAAAGTAAATAAAGTTTCTCTTTGTGCAGCCGGACTGTGACGGTTTAAATCTGAATGTAATGATGCACAGCAGAGCGCTGACTCACTCTAATCACGCATTTTCTCGTTCCTTCATAATTATGCTGATTTCATTGGGACTTTAGTAAAATGAGAGAGATGAGTGCGTGCAGACGCATTTTGGAGAATTCAAAAGCAGCACATCACTTTTTTGGAAACACGGCAAAACATCTGCAGGAATCGGAAAACTGCGGCGCCACAAATCACAGCTGTGAGAGTCTGCACGGCTCAGCGACGGCTGAGGAGACACAGCAAATACTGCGTTAACTTTAACTATAACTGAACTCTCTCACTCTCTTTCTTTATCATTTTATTTATTTATTTATTTTTTTTACATATTTATTCATTATTTTACTTATTGTTTTTATTTATATTTAATTATTGCTATTTTCATGTTATTTATCAATGTATTTATCTGCTTCCTTTTTTTTTTTGTACTTTTTTTCCCGGTTTTAATGAATACAATTTTTTGGTGTGTTTTTTTTTTTATTTACATGCTTGTGTGCTTGTGTGTGTGTTTTGGGGGGTGGATTTTTGCTTTATATAAAGCACTTTGTGTTCATCTGTATGAAAAGTGCTATACAGATTGGTTGATTGGTTGATTAATAACAAATATTACTCATACAAGGGCAGGACATTCTTTAAAAAAAGCACCTAATTTACAGATTATTTTTGGCTAATGTGACTGCAGTAACAGAATGAATTTAAACACAGACAGGCAGCTGACATAATACTTTTCTCTATAATTCACTACACTCGTATTTTTACATTCAAACAACACACGTTACTCGTCTCCATGATACTGATGCTACAGTGAAACCACTTCTCTGCGTAGAGAGGGAAAATGAGACCCACTTGTAGAAGCAGCGAGGGCAATGTGCCTCTCTTCTGTTTCCAAGGGACGAGATCAAAATAATCCCGGCATTACATAACAAATCTGACCGTAGTTTTTCCCTTCAGCTCGGTCACAGCACTGAATCAGAGCTTTAGTTTCACATGGAAAGTGGATCACAACATGCAGTCAGTGCTGCACAACATGCAGTCAGTGCTGCACAACATGCAGTCAGTGCTGCACAACATGCAGTCAGTGCTGCACAACATGCAGTCAGTGCTGCACAACATGCAGTCAGTGCAGTCAGTGCTGCACAACATGCAGTCAGTGCTGCACAACATGCAGGCCGGAATTATCGGTATGACGTCATAATTCCCATTATCCCTAAAATAAATCAATATATAATAATAAATCAACAAAATTAACCTCCTACAGTTTACCTTAAAATCAGAGAAATGTCCTAAAATCCTACACTAGGGATTGGGCTGCTGTGACTGGCCCCTGGCCCCTGGCCCCTGGCCCCTGGCCCCTGTCATTTGCAGAAGTGGCCCCCAAGTAAATCAGGTGGAGTGTCTTTTAAATGACCAAAGATAAAAACATTGTAGCTACATTTGAACACCATTTCTTCGTATGTTAAACTATGATGTTATTAACGATTATTATTATAAAGATAAAAGTCAAGTAAATATCGTCTTTGGCAGGGTTGTATCGGGCTGACGATACTGGTATCATATGAAATTAGAAGACCTTGACCTCTGACCTCAGATTTCTAAATAAAAATGGGTTCTGTGGGTATCCACAAGTCTCCCCTTTACAGACACACCCACTTTATGTTTATATTGTATTTTAGTATTTCTGCATATCGGGGTCCCTAAACAGTCTTAAAATTGCTCCCACTTGGCGATGCAGTGAGCTCCCAGGCTCACTGGCATTTGACAGGCCTTGTTTAAAGGCAGTTGTGTTTCGTTTTCTGTCTGGAAATGAGGCTTTTCTGCAGCCTTGCAAACTGCTGGTGAGCTGGTTTGTGTACAGAGTATCCATGACAACGCACAGAGCCGACCATAACAACAGCCGTGTGTCACAACAACAACAAAAACCTCAGTCGATGGACTCCTACAATTCAAGGTGCTGCATCGCCTTCATCGATCCAAAGAAAAACTAGCAAAGACACATTTTTGGTGTCAAACTGTTCCGCTAGTTGCTATTTTGAGAGCGACACCAGAGGACACACTCCTCCTCAGACAATATTTAAACGCTTTCGCGTTTGCCTCCTTAAACGTTCGATGCATTGTACTTATGAAGCGGAAGCAGGAGGCGTCTCCCGCTCACGTCCAGCGTGCTGGAGAACTTTTTTACAATAGTTAAAGGACATAAAGTGTACGTTGGGTGGCTCAACATGGCAACCATTTCTAAAATACATGAACACACTAAAACTCAAAAGTGATCGGTATTTAAAGCACATAACGAAGGCATCTGTGACTAATGTGTACATCTACTTGTTTGTATGAATATGTGCGTCTGAGTATTAATTTTTACATTTTGATTTATTTTACTGTTTGCTTATGTATGTCTGAAATGTCTACATGTATGTATACTCTCATTTTAGCTTTATATAATTTGTTTTTCAGTTGCTTTGGCAGGGGTTAGGGGGTTGAAAAAAGGGACAACATGTAAGCTTTTATATTTTGGTGTTCCACGGCATATCCCATATGTCTTCATCAGAAAATGCTGAATTGGGAGGAAGGCCTAATTTGTAATATTTAAATGAAATGAGCTGTTTATATGACCTCAGTACGTTTAGAATATTGTCATATTCATATTAATAGTGTAATACTGGTGTGCACGTCACTGTGAAGCATCAGCAGAGTGTGGCGGCAGATCTCCTCACCAGAAACTGTAGGTGCTGCTCCTCTGTGCGCTCCTCCTGATGGGAGGGGGTCGGGCTAAGGCCCGGTTGGGGCGTTACTCGCGGCCCCGACTCCTCCTCCTCTCCGGGAGTCTTCTCACACCTGGATGGAGCTTCATCTAATCCCACACACGGGGTCTCTCCTCCAACCTGCCGGGGAGCAGCACAATCACTCCGTCAGTCACTTCGTATCTCATCAAACTTCATTTATAATAAACCTTTCAGACAAATCGAAACGCTGCACAAGCAACTGACAATATTAAAGATGATAAACAAGAAATTACCAAAAAGAATCAAATTTATCAATACATTTTTTAAAAAAGTTACAAGAAAATGACATGAAAACTGGTTTGCATCTTGATTATTTGTTTAGTTATTGGTTGTTTTTAATGTCTTTGTTTATGCTCGGCATCTCTGAAAATAAAGGTCTCACTCAACTGGTTTCCCGAGTTTAAATAAAGGTTTGAATAAATGAATTGTGTTCCTCTGTAAAGCACCAAGGAGACACAAGTCTGCATGTTATGACAGCGTGCATCAGTCTGCCAATGTGCTCAGAAATTAAGAGGTCATCTAGAAAAGTCCATTTTACATTTTTAGTTTATTGATTTATTATTACTATTATTATTATTATTATTATTAATAATAATAATGATGTATTTAGTTTTATTTTTTTGACTTTTTATTAAAGGTCCAGGATGTTGTAGTAAAAAGCTCCTGTTTTTTTCTTAAAAAGAGGGTCTCCCTCAATAGATTTTCCAAATTTTTAATAAAGGTTTGAATAAATGAATTGTGTTCTTCCATAAACCACACAAAAAAAACCACACACGCAAGAGAAATAAAGAGGTAATCTTGAAAAGTCCATGATATTGAATTGTTTTATTTATTTATTAGTAGTAGTATTAGTATATTTACTTATAATATTAGTAGTAGTAGTAATTATTATTATTTTTTATTTATTTATTTATTTATTTTAAATTTTATTAAACATCCAGGGTATGATAGTAAAAATCTCCAGTTCTGATCTTAAAAAAACAACCAGCTACTGAGGAGATGATTGTTAGACACACTTAACATGACACCCCCCGCGGTGAGGGAGGGATTAGCAGCAAGCCTCCTTCCTGGTGGTCCAACTACAATCAAAGAATAATCCAGGAGGGAATCCCTGCAGCCTGCAGCACGACTCAAACACATTAACTCAAAGCCTCTTCCTCCTAATTAGGCTCGCTGCGACGACTTCAACGTCTCTCCAGAGCAGCAGCTTTTTCTTCACGGTCATAAATGTTATGATTTGTGTGACGCGGGTCCAGGTGGGGGACAAACTGACATTGGTTAAGGGTTAAGAGTCGGGAATCAGTATCTAATTTTAGAGCAAACCTACTTATGCTCAAACTGTGCTAGTGCAGCCAAAGCCATGACCCAATAACAGGATCAGAGGCGCTCTGCCACGTGCTGCACGGGGATCGCTGCTTCACACTCGGCTTTCTTTTGCACCGGGAGCCACTGCATGCCTCATCGCTCCAGACTCCAGGCTCACTTTACACACTGCTCTTGTCTTTTGCAGGTGGAATTGCAGAGCGATTGTCGTATAAAAATTATTTTATACTATTTAATTATGTAAAATGCACGTGCGATTCATCCACGTTTAGGTACTTTCAGAGTCCTTCACTGTCTGCATGCAGACGTGTGAGGCGGCTGCAGGGCGTCTCAATGTTAAGATACTGAAAGGACAAGACTTCACTGACCATCGTCTCTGCTGCACATCTGCTCTCAATTCTGCACATTACTACGTTTGCACATCCATCCTCACTTTTTGCACACTTATTTGCGCATTTTTTCTTTTTTGTTGCTCTTTTTAATCTTTTTTGCTTTTTGTTTTGTTCTTTTTACATATCTTTATTATTAGTGTTATTTTATTCCATGTTAAGTGCCTTCCTTTGTATAAATATTTGCATTATTTTGCCTTTTTAACAAATATTTTATTCAGTTGCTGCTCTCTTATTTGCTGCTGTACTGAAACAATTTCTCTCACGGGATTAAGAAAGTACTTCTATTCTATTCTATTGTAGATCTTTAGATTAAAATGATAGGCACATCTAAATGTGCTATTTAAAGATGATTTATTCTACTGTTACTTTCAGTTTTTGGTATGTCTCTGTCCATGCACGCGTGTTGTGCCTAAAGCTTCTCTGACCAGCCCCCTGAGTTTATTTCATTACTCATCAAGTTTGTTTTATTATTCATCAGGTTTGGTTAATCAGTTTATTTGATGCAGATGCGACGCAGACGCACTGCTGTAGAGAACAAACCAGCGTGGGCCACCTGCAAAGAGCCTCTGTGCAAATATAAATCAGCCTTAAAGACGGACTTCACACATACAAAGAGAATCCTCACGTAAAACGAGGCCGTCTGTGCAGAAGAAAGATGCAAATAATTTTGAAGTTGGTGCTATTTGACCAGAAAAAAAAACAGGGAAAAAGGACTGTGCCACTTGCTTTTGCTCAAAAGGTAGAAAACCTACAACTACCAGAATGCATCGGGCCAGTGAATGCTCCCGCTGGTAGGTGATGTAATGCCACCCAGTCTGTTTGACACAATGGCGGCCAGATCTCCTGTTACAGTTTAACATAAAGCTAAAACATGTTTCTGAAAACATTTGAGGTGACAAATACGCAGCCTGAACCTGATCAGATTTGGTAGTTCAATACCAATATTTGAAGATCTGTTTTCCATACAAAGTTTGAAAGTTTGAATGGGATGTTCAGTTTGACAGCTGCATTCACGTCATATAGTAAGCAAACTAACGATGCTAAAAACAGATTGCAAAAAGGCAACATTTTTTTGCTGCCACTAAATATCAGACAAAAACAAGAGACTGGATCTGTTTACGTGGCAGCGGTTCTTGCAAGAAAACTTCTGTTGCAGTTTGGCCATTCGTTCACACGACAACAGTGTTTTAGGGCCTGAAACTTTTGAAACAGGGTTCCTGAGTGTTATCTTTTGAAAACGCCACTCCTGTCGCCGTGTAAACTGGCAATGTGCGAATCTGTTTTTGCGGATCTGTGAACACAAAGATCATTCCCACAATGTTATTATATAAACGTGAATTAAAAAAAAAAATGCAAACAAGAGACCTTTCTGTTTTTAGCAGGACTGTTCTCGTTGAATCATGGCTTGTATTGCATTAAGTTGCTGTGAGCTGTAAATTCACCACTATTAAGCAGAAGGTCTCTCCTCTCTGCTCTTCCGTGTATCACAGAATAGTCCGCAGCAAAATCTGGGGACCAAAACATCCCCAGAAGCACGCTGCACAAAAAAAAAAAAAAAATATCAAAAAACAAACAAAAATGACTGCTCGCTCGGCAATGTCAGTCGACTGAGAGGCCTTCGACTTTCAGAGGGGCAGCTCTACAAGAAATCAATCAAAAGCCAGATTGTAGCGTATGAAACTGCTGTGAGCTGTAAATTCACCTTTTCTCAGCAGAAAGTCCCTTCCTCTCCTGCTCTGTGCTGCTGCCTGCAGCTCTCTGTTCAAAAGAGTACTGACAGTAAGTAGCACTCACTCGGCAGCAAAATCTGGGGACCAAAACATCAAGGCATACTGACTGGCAAAACCCCCACAAATCAAACAAAAAACACCCACCCCTTCAAGTAATCTTAGTCAACTGAGGGGTCCCCGACTGATGATTCAAATATCCGACTTCTGTCACTGCAACTCAGTAACAGAATCTTGGCTTAAATCTGATCGGCGCTGCTTAGTTTTACCGTTTGATCTCAGTTTTTTGGCCTCCGTTTTCACTCTGCAGAAAGCAGTATGGCGCCATTTCTCTGTTGACAAACATTCGCCATTACAGCAAAACGGGGCAAAAAAATATGTTTCTGAGAACATTTCAGTGGAGGGAACATATTGCAAATTCCAAGTCAAAAGCCCAGAATGACACCGCGAAATAATACAAGTCATGTTTTTCTGCTCTGATGGCTGTGGGATCAAAAATGTCAGTTTGAATGGGTTTCAATGGAGCATTTTTGGACCTGAACAGTCTGAATGTAACTATTTAGTTTCCACAGTGTATTTTAGACTTATTGTAGGAGCTGAGCTGCAAATTCACTGATTAAACAAAAATACACAATCTTGCCAAAATTTATACCATATACATGAACACAGTCAGTCTTACATTATCAATGATTTGGCAGGATTGCCTAAAGTGGAATGGCCGGATATTCAAACTTAGCTGATAGAAAAATCTGAGATGTACGATGTCGTAACGGACAAGAAAATTGTCTTTGTCTGTGGAGATTTCAATGACTTGGTTAACCCACATGAACACGATACAACCACAGACTATATTAACTAATGTTACTGAATATTAGGTGGACTAATTACAAATTACACAACTGTAAGTCAGAGCCTCATCAGGACCTACAAAGACACTAATACTAGCAGCCAAATACGATACAAAACACAGGTTAAAATGAAGTCTTTTAAAGAGGACTTAAATGCTGATGAAGCTTAAGAGACATTTTTGTCCCTAACAGCTCTTAGGGAAGCAGAAATTTGCCAAAAAATGTAGCTGACCAAAGAATACAAAAAGCATGCAAGAAGAAAAATGTATTATATAAAGAAGGTCAATGGTTTTGATGATCACCTTCGTCCAGTTTTTTCATTTTATTGCATTGAACCATCATTTTCTTCGTTTATGTGGACGAGAAAAAGCAGCTGATATGTGATAAATATATAGATATATATATCTATAATATATATAAATAGATGATCAGTGTTTGTCGTGGATGTATTAAAAGACCTGTTTCCCTTTATTTTTCCTTTCTTTTGCCTCCAGCTGATATCATGACGTCGGCCATAAAAGGGTCTGTGATAACACAGAGCACACTGCTCAGTGGAAATGGAGAGTTTTTGCTCTGGACGACTTCTACCAGCCCTGCGTGAATACATCGGCTATTAAAGATCGTCCACTTTTAACAAGTAAATCTTTGTGTTTGACACATACTTTGGAGATACGCCCCTTTCAGCTAGCTGCTATTGGACGTTTAAGTCCGACTTAAGGTGTGTACATGAAAAGTAAATCGACCTCTAACCGCATTATCTGGATGAGTCAGTCCAACTTTGAGAAATTCACCTTGATTTCAGTCAGACTAACATGTTAACATGTATTTTAAAAGTCATATTTTAGACGGACTAACACAATAGTTTGACTTTTTCTCACATCATGTAAACATTAAGACTGTATTTTTTGATGGCTCCATTTCTGAAAATGTTCAAAGTTTTTTATGGAAAAAAAACCCTGACACTTCAGATTTCGCTCATATCACCTGAACTATCTATCACGTTGGAGGAGATGTATTCCTGAGAGGACGCAGCTTTGGAGAGAGTTTTAGTCCACTGTGTGAAGAAACTGAAACTTGATAAGACTTTAATGGGACACACATATTATTTAATACTGCAACACCGTCAGAGACAGAAAAGCTTCATTTTAGAGAGAAACTGATTCTCATTATGCGGCTTTCCATTACAGATTTGTGCAAAACGTGAGCAATATTTTTGAAATATTGATAAAACACAATTGTGAGATGACTGTGTTTCCACTGAGTGATGTTCTGCGACTTCTCAGGTGATAACATCCCAGTAACCATGGCGATGGATGTTCAAAACATTAGCAGCTTTATTTCTATTGCAGCCACCAAATTAGCCGTCATTATTTCAATCCAAGGCCACGTAGGCGTGTTATGGAGCCACGATGGAAAGGAGAGCCACTTATATGTGGGAGCGCTCACATATGAGGGCTTTCTGGGAGATGTAGTCCACAATTTCACAGAGGAATTGTGGATTCAAAACTTTCTCCGAGTTATGTGATGCAATAACAGCTCTTGTAACTCCTGCTGCATCATGAGGGAGCCAGTTCCTACTGACGAGCACTCAGACACAGCATCATGTGACCAAGAGCTTAAAAACTTGCAATAAATTGGAGTTTTTTAGAAATTGACGTGTTTCCATTAGGCTTATTTTATATCTGCAATTTCAATTTGTGTAATTTGAGGGTTAATGAAAACCCGCCTTCTGACAGAACAGCTTGATTTCACAGAGAAAAGCTGATTCTCATCGGTATCATTTAAATCTACAGACATACAGTCAGCATCTTTTAAATCAGTGGTTCTCAAACTTCTTTCTGTAACGTAAACCTTTGAAATATTTTTTCGGCTGATCATCCCTGACGAGCGCAAAACATTTTTGGTAGAAAAAGAAAACAGAGGTACAACACAGTGCCGCGACATCAGTGTCTGATTTACTAAACAACATTTTAACTGAAAAACACTTTCAAATTTGAGGGTTGCAACTTCGTGGATGTGAATCGCATTAAAACATAATCTTCTGCATACTGACGGTGTTTTATCGATTCTGGTTTCTTTGTCATTTGTCTCTCCGTGTTTTTAGCAGCATCGCTGCCGCGCTTTAACCACGACTCCATCATTTGTGTCTTGACGGCGGCAAGTGATTGATTGACAGGTGACGGCATCTGACAGGTGGGGTCAAACGATCCAGGTTTGGGGGAGTCGGGTATTTTTTTTAAGATATTGAGATTGAATATTGATTATAAAATTCAGTATATGAACTTAGATTAATATTCTTGCTGAATGTTTTATAATATAATTATTTTTTAGGAGTTATGCATGACTGCTACTCTTTAAAATACTTTTTTTAAAAAGTCTCACGTACCCCCTGGAGTACTGACACGTACCCCCGTTTGAGAAACGGTGCTTTAAATCTACTTTTACGGGACGGAAATCACGTAGAAGCTTTTTCAGTTTAGAGGCTGCTGAATGTGAGTTTGTTAAACGTGCAGCTTCACGTGTGCAGAAGCATCAGAGGGAGGAGGCTTGTTTGAGTGTCATGGCGGATCCCTCAGCGTGCGGCCCATGACCCGTTGTGACCGTTTAGCACCATATCAGTGTCATGTCTGTGAAGTTAAGCGAGGCTGTCCCTGCTTTATCTTTTGGAAAGGAGACCAGATGGCGTTAGTAGTGGTGACGAAAGGCCGGCAGGAGGCACTAATTCCATTGGCCCCCGTACAAAAAACGGTGCAGGAATGAGAGCACGAAACTGCTGATGTTTCTGTCCCCGACTCATTTCGGTGCTCGTTACCGGTGATCGTGATCCCTGCGTGCTGGTGAAACGCCCACCTTCATGTCAGCTCAGACGTGCTTAAAGCGCTCCGCCTTCTTGTGATTGTTAATTAGCTTGCAGCACTTTATACTCACTGAGCGAGCTGGCTTTAAGTGTGTGTGGTTCGCCGCTGTAATCTGGCCGCCGTGTGCCAAACACAGGAGCGACACAAGAGCGAGGCCGAGGCGAGATCCCAGAGCAAAGTTTATTTGTTGTTTCGCCGCTTTTGCAGCTCATCGTGACTTCTTTGCAACCTAAGCACATGGGCTGATTTCTTCCAAAAATATGGGGGGAAGACAATGAGTGACCTAAGAAGACTTTACACATAATTGGCAAGAAATTTAAGAAAAAAAGCTACAAGAAAATCACCCGAAAATTAGGAAAAAACTGTAAAATAAATAAATAATAGCATGACTTGAACATTAGCGAAACAAAAGAAAGAAAATGATCGGAAAATTAGCCCCCCAAAAGGGAAAAAGGATAAAAAGATAAAGAAGAAATCAAAACAAGAAAATGGCTTGAAAATTGGCCAAATAAACCTTTAAAATAACCTGAAAATTAGCCAAAAAAAGGAAAAAGGTTAAATTAAGGATTAAGTAAGAAAAGAAAATAAACTGATATTGGCAAAAAAGAAAAGAAAAGAAAACTAATTAAATATCCAAAAAAAGAAAAACAAGATAAAAAATAAAACTGAAACAAAAAAATCACCAGAAAAAATAGCCAATAAAAAACTAAACCCAAGAAAATGGCCTGAAAATTAGGACAAAAATGGTCAAAAACAAGGAAATGACCTGAAAAAGTGCTATTACACACACACACACACACACACACACACACACACACACACACTTCTGTAACATAGTTTTAAAAGATATAATGATAAACAGAGTTTTATAATTTTCAGGTCATTTTCTTGCCATCTTTTCCTAAACTCTTGAGGCATCTCTTGCTTCATTGCCTTTTTCTCCCCAAGTTTTAGGAAACCAAACATTTTTTTTCTCAGGCTGACTCAGCTCTGCGTCGCAGGTGACGTTAAGGAGAGAGTAAACTTTAGATTTAACCCCTCAGTGACATCAGTCTGCAGGTGAAAACTCCTAAAAAAGCAAAGGGACTGTGGGAGCTCACAATGACGAGCTTAGAGAGAATAAAATCAGGGTTCGGGCGAGCGCCGTGATATAATTCCTACATGGTTTCGACGAATGAGCGCAGAGGGGGAATATTACGTAATGCCTCATTTATACAATGCTACGAGGAATAAAGGGACGGTCAGGGAGAGTATTAGAACGCAGCCGAGGCTTTTATGAATCATTTCAAAGGTTTATGTGGCAACACACTAACCTGACAAAACCCAGAGTGACCTGACAAAACGCTGCATGTTTCAGAGACCTGACGGGGTGCAGAGTTTCCTCTCTGTTCTCGTACCGACCCACAATTAGCAGGAAAATTCAGAGCTCTGAGAAATTAATCAAGCATACTTTATCTTTTTGATGCACAAGTTAAAAATGCAACAGCGAAACAAAATAAATATATTTAAAACTAAAATCATGACTTTGAAGTTCTTTGAAAAATGTTTTATGAGGAATATTTTGTATTTGTGGTGTTGTTGCATTACCTAAAATTCATGAAGTAAAAAAAAAAAAAAAAGGTATCGAGGAGTAAAAAAAATGATGAATGTCCCGTCTGTGTCGTCTCTTTCTGGCTAGACTTTGTACATAAACAGATATTCTGATGGTTTTGATTCATTTTTTAATTTTTTTATTAAGAAGATAAAAAGTAATATTTATTTTGAAAAAAAAAAACAAAATTTGTTTTGCTGATTTATTACTTTATTTAATTTGGTTATTTTATTGCTTTTAAATCAGGTGTGTTTTTACTTTTGCTGTTTTTTTGGTTTATTTATTATTTGGTCTTATTCTTTAGGTGTTACTCGTGTGTTGTCAGCTTTTACTGGTCTAATTTATCACATTTTATTATATTTTTACTTATTTTATTCACCTCAGTTAATATGTGTTATCCTATTTTAATGGCCTACTTTCAGTATTATATTTTATTTAATTTGAAAATTTTTTTTCAGTTTTGACTCAGGTGTCCTTGTATTTTTTTATTGATTTGTTCTTCATCTTACTTATTATTTTATGAGTTTTTTATTTTTAGTTTCAATGGATTCACTTTGTGCTTCCACCTGGAATTTAATGTGCTATATAAATACAAAAAAATGTTTAAAAACTTTAATAGTTTAAATAACTCATACATGTACTTTGTGCACATGAGCTTTAACATTTTATGTGCATAAACCTTCGATGCAAAATGCGCTTTAATGCAGGCATGTTAAAATTTATGGTTATTTAAAGACAAAATGAGCCTTCAGCTGCAGCTCGACTCAACGTTTCTCTGACTTCTATTTTCAGACTGTAACTGAAGCTTCGGTTTGTCTTCTGTCCCGATTGGACAGCAGGTCCTAAAGACTCAACAGAGGACACATAAATCTGCTCCTGAGCTTTTTGCAGATGCACGTTTAATACGACAAGATGATCTGAACTTTAACCCTTTGAAATCTAGAACAATCAGTTTTCTTGTGCTGCGTTCAAACAGCTTTTCACACATTCATTTCATACTTTAAACCTCTGAAACTTGAGCAAATCGGTTTGATTTCTTTAAAAAACATGAGCAATGGATGTGATGAATGAAGGATGTCCTACAAACGCCAAGAAATTAGGAAAATGACCTGAAACTTTTGTTTTAACAGAGAGACAGAGCAAAATTATTAGAAATTATAATAAAAAAAACACAAAAATGCCTAAAAAACTTGAGTTACTGATATTATTATAATAGTTATTTTTCCAGATATTTTTATATTTTTTGTTGTTTTTTCCCTTTTTTCTAAATCTTTTTATCCCCCTTTTTTGGGGTAAATTTTAAGAACCAATTTGCTCAGGTCTCAAAGGGTTAAAGGTCCAGTGGGATATATCGGCAGAAAGGAATTAAATATTCATAACTACGTTTTCTTTAGTGTATAATCGCCTGAAAAAAGAACAGCTCTGTTTTTGTTACTTTAAAATGTGCCATTTATAGGGCGCACAGTGGCTCAGAGCGGGCGCCACACGTGCAGACCGTGGGTTTGATTCCAGCCTCTGCCTTTTGTTGCATGTCGTCTCCTCTCTCTCACCCTTTCACGCTAAAATCTGTACTATCAAATAAAAGCAAAAAAGCCCCATAAATAATCTTAAAACAAACAAAAAAAACACTGGCTCTTGACATGCTTAGCACTTTTGGCGAAGTTTCAGTTAAAAAATCTTTTTTTTTTTTAATTTTAATTTAAATTTTAAGTGGAAACAAAACAACTTTTTGACTTTCTCAGGTGGTGTGAAAAAAAAAGATATAAAATCTCTAAGCGCACGCAGAAAAGCGTGATGATGATGCTCTATCTCATAATGCTAATAAGAGTGAAAAATACTTTATGTACCTGCCTGTGATTTGGAAATGCTCCTATATCTAATTTAATTTTATCTAAGTTCTTCTTTGGCTACATTTTTACCACTGTATTTCACAAAAATTGGGCCTGTAGTTTTTCTGTAATTCTGCTGACAGAAAATCAAACTGCGATTCATCAACAATCATTTACGGAAATGCATCAATTTGCAAAATGTGTGTTGCAGAGCAGTGAGCTGCGGCCCGGCTGGAGCGTGAAGTTTCTGTTTGTGAAAGTCACTTAAACTTCCTGCAGCTCCGTTAACTCGACACCGTGTGTCACAAGTTGTTGTGTTTTGGGTGTTTTACTTTTTTTATTTTACTTTAACGGCCGTGCACGAGTGAGAAAACGAGTGCTGCTGCTGTAGTCAATATATTACCTCAGTTATTTTTTTTTTTCCACACTGATGAAAAAATACGTTTGCTGAAATTATTTTTAACTGCACATTACTCACAGTGGTGAATATATTAATGTCATAACCATTTTCAGCACAGACGATAACCACTGGGGGAAGAGCTGCGATGATGTAAATGTAATTAATGAATGTGTCACAGAAATCCTTTTCACTTTGAGGTCCAGTATTTTCTGGTAAGGCATCTGAAAATAGGGCCTATAAAAAGAATAAATAAAATAAAAAAATAAAATAAAATAAAATAAGTATTATTATCATAACACAGCAGTGCTGGTGATATTAGACTAATTTAAAAAATAATGCAAAGATAATAAATTTACATACCAAATTATAAAAAATAATAACAACAATATTGTTTTTTAAGAGAAGAGATTGAATAAGATTATTTAAATATTAACAAGTCACACTGTTGATATTAATCTTTCTGTGAATTAAGTGATGTATTCATTTTTTTATAGAATATTCAATAAATGAATTGTTATATCAGTCGACTAATCGAGAAAATAGTCGTTAGATTATTAGAGAAAAAAAATAATTTATAGGTGCAGCACTAACAAAAATCACAAAGTCCCTGGCAGAGTTAACAATTAAAAATAAGTACATAAAATTCTGCTGGAAGTATTACGACAGAAGTATAAATTATTATTAATTAACGGCCTGGATGGTGGATGCAGCCACGTCTGTCTCCATGTCGAGGCCAGAAGAAGACACATTTTTGATGTTTATCTTTTTGTAAATTAATTGCTATAGCAATAGAGTAATAAAATAAATAATCTTTAGAATAGTCAGTGAATTAGTTATTATATCAGTCGACAGTCGAAAAGATAATCGGTGGAGGTAATAACTAAGTTAATACTCAAACTCTCTTGAAAGTACAAAGACAGTCATTTAAATCATTTTTACCTTTTAAGGACTGTTTGGTGCATTTTACACACTTTTCATTCTTTGATAATTTTGGCTTTGTTCATGCATACGACATAAATTTAGTCCAGATTGTGTATTTTTGTCTGATCTGTGAATTTCCAGCTCAGCTCCGACAATAAGTCTAAAATACATCATTATTTTTGAACATATTTGGCATATGGAGAAAATACATGCTGTTTCCACAAGGTGACCTGTCACAGTCAATGTAGCTGAAAATCACTGATATATCTCAGACTGTGATCATCTTAAAATAATCTACTTTACATGTAGTATTTTAAAAATAATTCTTCTTTTTCCCATGTAAAAACAAAGTGGCATCATGAAAAATGACATTTAAGGGTTGAAATTCTGAAAATTAATGAATATTTGATATTTATTAAAAAAAACTCAATGAAAATAGAAAATAGCATTTATGTATAATATCTTTTAAAGCTTGATTTTGAAAAGCGCATTTTGTGTGCAGAGCAATACAAGTGCGTCTTATGTTGAAACGGGCCCTAAGGGTTAATTAACCCTTTGAAAACCTCAGCAAATTGGCTTGATTTCTTTCAGAAAACGTGGGGAGTCAATGAGCCATGAAAAAAATAAATGACCCAAAAAATAGCAAAAAAAAGTAAATTACTGGAGAATCATTAAAAAGAAAAATACTGAGTTTGAAAAATGCTTAAAGATAATAAAATATTTCTGTGACATAATTTTATATTTATAATTATAATCATAAACATAATTTTCTCCTAGCTTTTTTTCTTTTTCCCCAACATTTTTCCTAGATTAAAAAAATAAATAAATTCCTATTTCCTTTAATTTGTTGAACATTTGTTGCTCATTGCCTTTTTTTCTTCTATGTTTTTGAACAAAATCACACTAATTTAGCTCAGAGGGTCAAACACTTGTAAAAGGCATTTGACAGCAGCACAAGAAAAGTGATGCAGCTCCAGGTTTTAAAGGGTTAATGTGCAGGTTGGAGGGATGCAGTGATGTTTATCCTTATTTTATTTACTTAAACTGGTATTATCAGGTGGACTTGACCCACTTTAAGATGCACTCTGTGTATTTTACTCTGATTTGATTTGATTTTTACATGCAGGTTTTATTATGTCCTGTATGTGTTCTGATGTGAAGCACTTGGTGCATTTAATTTATTTCTTTTAAAGCACGTCGGGCTGCATTTCTTGTATGAAAGGTTTCATACAAATACAGTTCATTATTCTGATGATGTCCTCGCGCTGAGGCACAGCCGCCGCCTCTGAGCGTGTTTTGGTCAGAGGAGCTCTAGGTCGGAGGCTCACCTGTGCCTCGCGCAGTGAGGTGCCGCCGTGCACACTTCCCACTGATGTGGTCCAGCGCACACTAAAGGATCAAGTACACCTTGGGCCCATGCGTACTAAAGCAGCAGGGTCAGATCCCATTCAGCAGGCCCTGGATGCCATAAGCACATTGGTGTAATCCCTGCAGACTACTGAAACGGGTAACTGGATCACTTCTTTTAAAAGCACCTTAATGGATTGGCCTGGCCGTTGATTTTCTTTTTTTAATGCGGAGCATATCGATGTCCACCAATCAAACGCTCTACCACCCCGTCGCCGCTAAGTCGGCCCGTCTGAAATCTACATCTGGAAGCTCCGAAATATGACAGTTATAAAACCGGGTTTGTGACAGACGGGCTGCCCTTGACTATAGGCCTCGTGCACGTCCCGGCTCTCTGGTTTGTAAGAAAAGTGGCAGTGGCATTCACTGAAAGGAATATTAAAAGACAACAGCTACGAGAGAGAAAAAGAAACATAAATCTCCTTAGCTGAGAGCCACACTGTTGCACAAACGCTAAAAATCTGAAAGAATAAACTGATTTTAATATCGCAATTCTCTCTCGTCATGACACTGAATAGTTTTCAACTTTGAGTCCTGCACAGATTCACATGAACAAAAATAAAAGATAAAACTACTGACACAGACACGACAAAACCCAAAAGGTGACCTACCCCTCTCGTGTGATCTGTGGCAGCGTCAGGGTCCCTCGGCCTGCTGGTTATCCAGAGCAGCGCGCGATGGAAAAGTCTTTAGTGCGGCTGCAGTCTTACCTACCACCCAAAAACCCTCTCACCGCTGCCACAGCAACAGAGAGCGGATTACTGGACTGTACCATTCTGTTGTTAGAGGGGATTAGAGTTCACACAACATGGCCCCTTTCTGGGTGTGCGCGTGCCACCGGGGGGAGTGTGCGTGTGTGTGCGTCCCACAAACGAGAGATTACCACAATCGGCATTCTCATCTGAGCTCCACAGGCCGAGCATTTACTTCTGACACACAGAGGACAATTTTACCAAAAAAGAAAAAAAAAAACAACCCTGTTGGTAAGATGTGTTTTTTTTTTGTTTTTGTTTTTTTTAAAGTGAAATTCTATTAAATTTGTACTGATCTGGATTAATCTCTACACAGCCTCCATTATTATTATTATTATTATTATTATTATTATTATTATTATTTTTATTTATTTTTTTATTTTTTTATTTATTTATTTTTTTTAATTATGTATTTATTTTTCTTTTTTTTTATGTATGTCCTTACATTTTCTGGTTTCCTTTACCAGATCATGTTCTTGTCTTGTGTTTTGTTGTGATTTATTTGTGCCAGTCAGCTAGTTACCATTGCTACAGTTTGATTGAATATATTATTTAAAAATGTAATAAAATGTTAATCATAAGAAAAAAAAAATCACATTAGTAACACTAATTGAAAAAAAATTATGAAATTCTACTAAATTTGTACTGACTTGGTTTAATCTCAACACAGCCTCCCTTATTATCATTATTATTACAATTATTATTATCATTTTTATTTTTTTTATTTATGTCTTTTTATTTTATAGTTTCCTTTACCAGATCATGTGAGTTACTTGTGCCAGTCAGCTAGTGTCCATTGCTACTTTTTGACTGAATGTATTTTGGCCTTTAAAAAAATTAATAAAATCTTAATCATAAAAATAAAAAAATAAAAATTCATAACATGCCTGTAAGTGATGCCATAAAAACACAGAAAAATTTACCTCTCAAAGCTAAATTTCCAAATAATGTGCTTTTTTTTGCATTATCTTCATGTTTATTATAGTATATGTGCATTTTTTACTTTTCGGTGAGTGGCTGGTGTGTGTGTGGAGCTGCTTCTAAGAAGTGCACAGAGAGCGGATGAGTATTAAACGAGGAGCGGATCAGAGTGTGTGACTTCGGTATCTTTGATCAGGCCCAAGTTCAAGGCAGGGAATCATCTCATTATGGCTTGTGGCAGATTAGTTTCGGGTCCAGCGACAAGCCATTATATAACGCTGCAAAACAGCATCCATGCCAACGTAAACATACGCTGATATTTTAGAAAAAAACTAGGCGGGCTCGATTTAAACATTATTAAACAACATTCAGTTAAAAAAAAGATTGGAGCCATCGACGCTCCTGTGTGATAAAACAGGATCTGGTCTGTTTGTCTTCAATCACAGAATTAACTTAAAATACGCAGAACATTTTAGAGAAAGTGTTAGTTTTTCCACCTTTACACTGATTTATATTACAGTATATGCAACATTTTTGTCTTTTTATTTTAAAAACTGATCCCCACGACACAGAAACTATGACAGGATTTGCTTAGTCATGATATGTGTACATACAGATGTAAAGATACATTGTCTCTGATGGTCGACCACAATATGTGAGTCAAATAGTAGAATATCTAACAGTACACAATAAACACCTAAACCTTCCCTTAATAAAAAAAAAAAGATTTTTTTTAAAAAGGAGTATTGTATTGTCAGTTATCTCTTTTATGCTTTGTTTTTTTTTACTGTACATTATTGTTTATTTTTATTTATTTATTAAAAAATAAATAAATGTATCACTCATTATTCTTAAACATTAATATAAATAATAATACTACAATTTATTATTGTCATTGTTGTTATTTATTATATAATTGTATATAATTTTAATAATAATTATGTAATTAGATTGTTTGTCCATCACTCTATTTTACTTCATTTGAATTTTTATTTATTAAATATAAAACAACAAAACAACCTAATATTAATAATAATAATAATATCATTAATATTATTATTGTATTTTATTTTTATTGATTTTTAATTTGATTTTTTTTGCATTATTATAACAATCTCTATTTTATTTCAATATCATCTTTATTTATTGATACTTTTAATTAATCTATTATCATTAATATTTCATTTTAATTTTTTTTATCACTATAACTATCGTTCTTTCTCCTCATGTATAGAGGTATTACCATTCATATGTACAGAAATGTGCATTTCAACACTGAACGTCTGATTCCTGTTTGCCCTGAAAATTTCAATTCACACAACTGTGAAGAAAAAAAAAAGCTGAGTCATTGCTAGTCTGATGCCATGAACCGTTAATTGGATGTCATCAGTTTTGGGTTCTCCGATTATAATCACTGCAGACCAACAGGGGTCAGTGTAGAGTTGTATTCTGAGTGGTGACTGTACCTTCTCCTCCTCCTCCTCCTCCTCCTCCTCCTGAATGTCCCCACACCTCTGGGGGCCCCCGGGGTCGGGACTCTGGTCGTGCTTCTGTGTGGATGATGTGACGGACAGCTGCCTCTGGAGGCGCAGCACCTCCCTCTGAGACTCCCTGAGGAGCCTCTCAAATTCCACTCGGCCAGATGGGAGACAGGAGCCCTGCAGACCGAGACCGAAACGCCATCAGCTCAGCATTTTAATCAAGTTTTCACACTGCGTCCCATCGATCTGATCCAATGACTCATCATTTCCACTGATCATACACAAGCTTCATACACATTTTTACCAATATATGAGTTTTTCATGACTTTGAGGCAAATTTCAAAGACCCTAAATTGTCTGAAATGGCCATCAGTTCTTTTTTAAATACACATTATTAAAAAATAATGAATTCATAACAGGATTAAAACTGAACATTTAAATATAACTTTGGGACTGTTCATAATTTATGAGACGAGAGGGTGATTTTTGGTGATGTTTAAAGAACGCAACTTTTTTTTCTGTAAAAGATTTGGTGGATCTTTTAAATAAAACTTTTTTTTTATTTTCAGCAATTTAAAAAAAAAAGATATTTTTTTGTTTTTAAGTTTTGGTGGGGACTCTCTTTAAGGAAAACAAAGAAAAAAAATATTTGGGCACTTTTTTTTCTTGTCCTCCAAACAGGCGTACTTTCTTCAAAAATCATCAAAATAACACCATAATGGCAACTCTTGTTCCAGGTTTAATTTTTGGCAATTTTTTAAGAAACCTTCAGGCATTTAAAAAAAATTGGGTGATTTTTAAAGATTTTTAGTTTTTTAAACAAACTCTTAAGTGATTTTTAAAAGCTTTTTTTTCTCTTTAAAACAGGCCTTCCAAACAGGCATGTTTTCTTCAAAAATCACCAAAACTACACCATAATGGCAACTCTCATTCTAGGTTTAATTTTTGAAGAAAACATTTTGGCTTTTTACATTTTTTTTATTCATTTAGTTTTGCATTTTTTAAAGAAAAACTGAAGAAAATATTTTGGCAATTATTTTTGTCTTTAAAAAACCTTCCAAACAGGCATGTTTTCTTCAAAAATGACACCATAATGGCAACTCTCATTCTGGGTTAAAAGCGAAAGGAGTATAAACAGGCGATGTTGATGTATTCTATGAAAATCTAAATCTGGACATTATATTTAAGGACCACCTCTCCCTCATTGTAAATAAGTGCTGAGGTTGAAGCTCAGTCACTCTCTGTCTGGATCAATAGACGGCTCAGCCTGCAGGACGCGTCGTTATTAACCCCAACAGATGTTTACATGCAGCAGAACGAGCTCTTAAGTCACTGCAGCAGTAATTAAAAACAGGCACTTAGACAGGCAGCCTGTTCCTGCTCTGTCATCCAGTCCTCAGCAGTGACGCAGAGCTTTGTCATGCAGGCTCAGAGTCAGGATGAGAAGTACCCATGATGCCCAGCAGAGAGCGAGCTGGTGGCGTTATGAGCCCACAGCAGGGACCATGACACCAAACTTAACCCTTGACACCTGAGCAAACTGGCTTCGAATAAAAAAATCTCCCCAAAATTAACAAGAAATTTGTAAAAAAAAAAAAAAAAAAAAAAGATAATTACTTGAATATTAATTAATCAATTAATTTATATGTGTATATATATATATATAAGAAATTTAAAAATAAAAAAAGATTGAAATGACCTGGAAGAAGTGCTTAAAAATTTTAAATAATTCTGTAACATAATTTTGTTTGATAATTATAAATAAAAAAAATTCCCTAGCTTTTTTCTTTTTAATGCCTAGAGCTTTTTAAAAATAATTTTCTAAATAGTTTCTTGTAGTTTGTGGAACATTGCTAACAAAGTTCATTCTTTCTTGTGTTTTTGAAAGAAAACACACTTTGCTTCTTGTGAAAGGTGTCTGAACTCAGCACGACTTAAGTGATGTCGCTCCAGGTTTCAAAGGGTTAAAGGATCACTGACGGGCAGAGGTCTGTGCTGAATGATGGTTTTAGTTAAGCAGTTTAACCCTTTGAAACCTGAGCAAAGAGGTTTTATTTCTTTTAAAAACTTGACGAAGATGCAATGAGAAATTATTATTAAATTAAATTACTGTAAAAAATTAACTGTAAAACATTTACAGGAACAATACCCGAAAATGAGCAAAAACAGAAAATAAAAAAAAAACCAAAGAATGAATAAACAATGACAAAAAAAGGAAAAGACCTCAAAAAGTCATGGAAAGTAAAAATATTTATAAATAGATTTTTTTGGACATTTTTCGCATCAAATTTTTTGATAATATAAAAATAAATTAAAAAAAATTCAGGTAATTTTCTTGTCACAATTTGTTGGACATTTCTTGCCATTGCCTTTTCCCACCATGTTTTTTTAAATAAATTGAACCAATTTTTAAACGAGGTTAACAAAGTGTCAAACTGTTTGTGAACGCCGTCTGAATCCAGCACAAGAAAACTGACGTCGCTGCGGATTTCAGAGGGTTAAACTGAAGTCGCTCTGGGTCTCAAAGCTTTAAAGTGGTGATGTGATAAATACCTTGCCGCTGCCGAGCCGAGCCTCCAGCTCTCTGCATTCCTGCTGGAGGGCAGCGATCTCTTTGTCCTTGGACAGCAGAGCATCAGCGTGCTGCGCGAGGTCACGAGCTCGCTGACGGGCGAACGCCCTCTTGTACTGTTCCACCGACCCGGGTCTCATCAGCGACGGAGAATTCACCTGCACGAAAAAAAAAGGGAAATATGTTTTAGGAAAATGATTTGAAAATTTCCAGCCTGCCACCAGAAACCCAGCAAACAGCAAAGGTGTGCAGGTGTGACCAGACATGACAGAAAGTTCCAAAAACTGAAACTGAAGAATGAAAAATTGACTCAAACTGAAAGGACCTTAAAAAAGCAGTTTGCTATCAGCTGTGCTTTTTCAACTAAACAGAGTAAATCACAGTGAGATCTTTGCTAAATAATAATCTGTACAAACAGGCTGAGGGGTTGTCTGATAGGGGATCTGATAATCCAGGGCCAGAACCACCATCATCAATGCAGACTACACTTTTTGTTATATATATTATTACTCTAATTGACACTTTTTATTTTAATTTACTCTTTCAGTGTTTTAACTTTGTATTAATCATCCTATTTATTTGGTATTCCTATAATTTTCTTTTATTTTTTATTTTCTTTTATTATTATTATACATTTTATTATTTTTTTTAATGTATTTATTTATTTATTTTTGCATTTTTTTTATTGCTTACTTTAAATTTTGTTGAAATTAATTTATTTATATTTTCCATTTGCATTTTCACCGTATGATTTCCCCAAATTAATTAATTTATTACACGCATTCTTTTATGCATTTGTTCTTTAAAGCTGCTGTCATTTAAAGTGCGTGGTGAGGTAAATTTTTCGGTTGATCAACGATACGTGCTCCCACACCACACATTTGTGGAAAGACTTTCTTTCTTTCAGTTTTACGGCTCAGCAAGTGTATTATCAAATCTGTAATCTTAATTAAATTTTTTCTACTTGATCTGAAAAACAGAAGTTGATATTTGTGTTCTGGCAGCACATCAGGTTTTGAAACATACGAGAAATGTTTCATTTTTTCATCCTCGGCTGTTGTGCTCGATGTTTAGTTTGCTTTATGTAACCGTTTTTTGTTGCGACTTTCTCCTGAAAAGTGAGTTCTTGCAGCCGTTCGAGTGATGCATTAAATTATTCAACAGGGTGCTGTTTGATTCTCCAACAAGGCTCTCATTCATCACACGCTCCTCTCTGGTGACGTGCTGATCTGGACGCTGCTGTTTCACAATGAGTCACTCTGCAGCGTGAGGCGGTCACAGCGAGGGCGAACTCGCCGCCATGAAACGGTTACAGCTGTGGGTCCCAACTCGTGGGTCACGGTCCAAAAGTGGGTCGTGGGTCCATTCTGAATGAGCAGCAAGTGACGCGTGAACATGTCAAGTTTATGGGAAAAAAACGCAGTGAATTTGCAGCACAGAGCTTTTATTTTGAAATGAGGTGGGTTTTTTTGTTTTTTTAACGAGGACTGTAACTGTTTCATTGTCCTGTTCTTGGTATTATGTGGTCTGTTTGTTGTGTTTTAATAAGAATAGGCCTAAGTTATTGTTCTTAATTTATCAGAGGAGAGGGGTGGCTATTTTTTTATCCTCCCCAAAGCTGAGGATATCTTTCCTTGAGCTTTCCTGAGAGATTCGGGAAAATGCATGACGTGATTGTCCCAAATGATGTGTTCAATGACTGTCAGAAATGTGAAATGAAATGAAATGAAATTCTAAAGATAATTTCTGTTTTTACAGTTTCTGGCTGTGATGAATTTTTAGGGTGATTTTTTGGCAGGCCTGTGGGTTTGGAAGACATGGTTTTTTTTTAAAAAAAAAAAACCATATTAAAAGATAAAAAAAAAATCTGTAAACATGAAAAAGAAAGTTGCCATTTGGAAAGGAAAACAAAAAAGCTTAAGTTTTTAAAGAAAAAAAAAATCAGTGCCAAAAAGTTTTTAAGAAAAAAAAATTTGCCATTTAAACAAAAAAATCATCAAAAATCTTAAAAGAAAAACACATATGCAAAAAATTTAAATGAAAAAAGAAAGCATGCCTGCCAAATCAGCGGGCACATCCGTGAGCTGTTGAAACAAATAATTTTAAATAATAATAATCAAAAAAGCACTTTTTTTGGGGAGAAAAAAGAAAATCATCGGCAAAAAGAAAACAAACAAACAAAAAAAAAAACAAAAAAAATGCCAAGAGGTTTTAAAAAACAACAAAAAAAATCTTCAAGGAAAAAAAACAACTTCAATTTTGAAAGAAAAAATAAAAATTGCCAAAATGTATAACCAGCGCACCTGCCAGTTTGGAAGGCATGTTTTCTTTAAAAAGTTTTGGCAATTTTCTTTTCTTACAGAGTCTAAGCCCCAAATGTCCTCATATCCTCGAAATGGCTTTAAATAATTGCATTTTATTCTTGAAACATGTTCTGTATCATTCTTTAGCTTACGTGTTATTTACAGAAATGAAACAGTGTATGTGGTCATTTCTCCTACGTGCAGACCTTGAACCAGTGACTGATCTGGAGCCGGAGGCTGCACCAGTTAAGAGCCACTGTGTCAGAGCTGTTATGTATTATATCATATTATGATATATTATATTATGTTATATTTTGTGTGCTGGTTACCACTCTGAGGTTGGCCTCCTGCAGCTTCCGAGCTCTCTCTTCCAGCCTCTTGGCGAGAACAGCCAGCTCTGTGTTCTTCCTCCTCAGCCGCCTGACCTTCTCCTCCGTCTCTGGGGCGCTGCTTTTCCGCTGCACACGGGAGAAACAAATATCATCATCAGGCGACGCCTGCAGACCGACGCAAACACGGCAAACAAGACGGACGCGAAAACAGCTTTCAGGGAGGCTTATTAAAGCTCTGAAGAGAGAATCGGCAGCACTGGATGTGTGTCATCAGCTTTTGTTACCAGTGGAAGATACGAGGAAAAGGCCAAACTCTCCGGTTATCTATTTATACGCTGAATGAACAGAAACAGAGCAAGAGGAAGCGTCTCACTGAAACAATGCACATTGAAAATGTTCATTCTGTGAGCCTGCCCTACTTTCGAGGAAGCTTTCAGTCAAGACTACAAACTGTCTGATATTATTTTTAGTCTCACCAGCAGGCCGTTCTCCTCCCTCAGCGTGGTGCAGGTCTTCTCCAGCTCGTCCAGGGCTCGCAGCAGTTCAGAGTTCTGACGCACCAGGAGGCTGTAGTCAGTGCCATTCTGCAAAAAAACCCCAAAAAAACACAGACACAGAGGTTAAAACACACCACGAAACACGAGAGAATCTGTGTGTCCGACAGGAACTTCATACGCAGTTTTACCCAAACATTTCCAGGACTTTTCCATGATTTTCTCATGACTTTAAGGCCAACATTCTCAGAAATGACCATCAATACTCCTTATCAGCTCTTTATCATTACTATATATCAGCGTTTTTTGTTTTTTTTAAAATATATTATTAAACTGAAAATAAAGTCAGAAACAGATTAGACCTAAAAAATAATTATAACTTAGGGATTGATTGTTATTTATGAGGGGGCACAAGGTGGTGCAAAAAGGGAGAGGCATGACAAATCATTTTAAGGAATTTATTTATTTTGGCTTTAAGGGAGGAGCGTACAACTGCAAACGGCTGCATTTTTTTATTTAATTTATCATCAGTTATGAAAGAGAACATGCCTTTGAAGGTATGTGATTTTTAAAGAAAAAAAGACCATTTCTTTGTAGTTTAAGTTTTCTGGTGATTCTTAAAAAAATGGGAGATTTTAAAAGACACAATTTTTAATTAAATATTTTGGTGATTTCTTTTTTTTTTTTTGTAGATTAAAAAAATGGTATTTCTTTTCTTTATTTTTTTGGCAATTTTAAAAGAAAAAAATATTGGAGATTGTTTTTTTCATTAAACATTTTTGGCAACTTTTAAGAGAACATGCCTTTGAAGGCATGTGATTTTTAAAGCAAAAAATGACCATTTTTTTGTTGTTCAAATTTTTGGTGATTCTTAAAGAAAAACTTTTTATTAAATATTTTAAATATTTTGTCATTTTTTTGTTCTTCAACATTTTTTTGGCAATATTGGTCATTTCTTTTCTTTATACATTTTGGGTTATTTTAAAGATTTTCTTTTTTCCCCCATTAAAAAAATCACCAAAAATGACAATTTATCACATTACAGCCTTACCTTGTATACATCATTTGTTATTATACAGGATTGTGAAACAAAATTCCTTGACTTTTGCTAAACTTTGAGGATATATTTAGTTTTCCAAAACTTTTCCAGGCCTAGAAATAGCTATTTGCAAAGCCTTGTGTGTTGTGAGTTTTATTTCTGTGTTTGCGCCCTGTGTGAGCCTCCTCTGCTGTCAGCCTGTGTTTACTGAGCGCCGTCTGACGCTGGCTGACAGATGACAGCTCAGTGAAAAAAGCTTTTCATTAAAGCAACTCAATCAGCCAGCCACCGGACACCGATTACACCGCAGCGACTCAGCATGAGAGGAAGCAGAGCTCTGCGAGCGAGGGCGAGAAAACTACAACCACCACCTCGTGATACGCCTCCGCCGACCAATCAAATCACAGCTCACATCCATAACTGTCCAGACTCGTACAGTGAGGATTTTTCTCAGGCTTTAGGTCTGTTTTGTGCATAGAAAAAAGAACTGAGAAAGGCATCCAGCGGTTCCCAAATATACTCTCCAAACCCAGAGTAGATTTAATGACACAGTCGTCAAATACTAAAATAAAATCACATTATGAGGTTTTATAGTTCTGAGTGTTACAGAAAAGAGCTTGTTGGCTTGTGAACTGGCAGCAGCAGATGTGGCAAAGGCTGTAATCAGTGGGTTTTTTTTTTGCGACATTTAAACGAAAAACATTTAGTGATTGTTTTTGTATTTAAAATTTGTTTTTTTTTTCCTTAAACATTGTTTTTGTGATTTTTAAAGACATTATTTTTGCAACTTCTAAAGGGAATCTTTTTTGGTGTTTTTTTATTTATATTTTTTGGTGATTTTTTTTCTAATACAAATTTCGTTGATTTTTTATAAAAGAAAACATGTTGGCAATTTTAAAGGAAAAGATTTTGCAGATTTTTTTCTGTAAATTTTTTTGGGTGATTTTAGAGAAAAACATTTAGTGGTTTTTCTTCTTATATTTGTGATTGTTTTTTTCTAAAACAATTTTTGGTGATTTTTAAAGACAATATTTTTTCTTAATTTTTTTTTCTTTGTGATTTTTCTTTTTATTATTTTTTTTGCGATTTCTAAATATATATATATATATATATATATATATATATATATATATATATATATATATATGGGCACTTTTTGTTTTCGTTAAATTTTTTGTGTGATTTTAAATATTTTTTTTTCTTATTTTTATATTTCATTGATTTTTAATAGATAACATGTATACAACAAAACAAATATCCACCCACCCCACAACGAACCACCCTGACATCCTCTTATACTTACAGGACAAAAATAAAAATAAAAAATTAAGCAGTAAATGGACAAACCTTACACAGTACACTTAATTTAAGACAATTTACACGAACAGTAACAATCCCATCACAAAGAAGGCTGAGCGGCAGACCTGGCACACACGAAGGTAACGGCTGCAGTGAGAGCAGATGGACAGACGGGGTGGACAGATAAGCTGGAGGTGAAGAGGGGACGGTTTGTCCTCACAGTGAAGCACAATCAGCAGAAAAGGTAAAGCTGCCTCGAGTTACCTGTTAAAGCGTGATCCTACACACTCGACAAAAACTATCTCTGCATGCTCCTCACAGTATCACAGTATACCAGAGCATTTAGAAATCATGAATACAGGCACTCCTCTTTCTATTAAACTCATTGTATGTGGTGCACAGCACGCACCATCAGAGCTTTTAATTAGTTTGTATTCCTCTATTTTGTTTTGTTTCTTGTCTTTAAAAAAAACCTTATTTCAGGTAATTTTCTTGTACTTTTTGCAAATTTTTGGGTCGTTGCTCTTTGTTTTCTTCCTATGTATTTTGAAGAACTCAAGGCAATATTCCCATGTTTCAGTGAAAAAAGAAAAGAAAATCTTATTACAATTACAAAATAATATTCAAAAAAATAAATCAAATTAAATCAAATTAAAATGGACTAATTCCAAGTCCTGGTTGCCTTGTTGTTGTTTTTTAATTTTCTTTTTTTCTTTTCTCTTTTTTTTTTTTTTTACTTATTTCAGGTAATTTTCTTGAATTTTTGACTTACTTTTCTTAACATTTCGTGGGTTTCTATTGTGTATTTATTCATCTGAAAAGCTGACCGTAAGTATAAGATGGTACATGATGGTATAAGTACACGATTCTGTATATCCCAGTGAAATCGCGCGAGCCTAATCACAGCAGCACATCTCCATCACAAACCCCTAAGGTTACATTAAACGTCACGAGGACATGATGCGGTATAAAGATCATGTGACCATCATCTTGTGCGATTACGTTGCCGTGGTAACTGCAGATGATGGGGTCTGGTGGCTCCCTGGAGGCTTTTTAATGCTACTGTACCTGTTATTTAAGTGAACACTAATGACCAGCTGTTTACTGAAGCAGCAGCTGAGGCTCCGCTGTGTTCCTCCTCCAGGACTATTGTGATGGAAACACTGTCTGAAGATCGAGTTAGTGGGTCACAAACTAGTGCCAGGAAGACCATATGTTTACAGCGTGAGACCGCGCAGACGTGCAAACACAATATTTTGATTGAAATCACTGACACGTGATCTGGTGAGGAAAAATATTTACAAAAAAGAATTAATTAAAAAGTGTGAAAAAAGAAACAATCTGCTCACACTTCAGTATAATTCAGACCAGTCTTAGTTATCCTTTTTCATACCAAAGCAAATTTGACTAAATTTTGATGAAAATAATGACGAGTAATATAACTAGAAATGCCCCCCCACCAAAAAATAGCAAGAAATTATTAAAAGTTCACCAGAAAATTACCAGAAAATAAGCAAAAAAAGGTAAAGTAATAAAAACATTTTTTTAATGACCTGTGTTAAAGTGTTAAAGAAAATGTATATATTTATTTTTTATGATATAATTTTTGCAGTTTCTAAAGAAAAAAATGGATGATTTTGTTGTTTCTGTAAATTTTTTGAATGATTTTAGAGATACACATTTGGTGATTCTTTTTTTATTTATATTTTTAGTGATTTTTTTTAAACAATTTTTTTTGTGATTTTTAAAGAAAATATTTAGGCAACTTTTTTCTTAAACATTTTTGCAGATTTTTACAGGACATATTTTGGCAATATTCTTCTTATGTATACATTTTTGGTGATTTTTACAGAAAAAAACATTTGGTGTTTTTCTTTTTTGGGTGATTTTTTTGGCGATTTGAGAAAAAAAATATTTCGCAAATTTTTTTTAGTGATGCCAAAAATAAAAAAAAAGAAATGACCTCAAGAAAGTGCTAAAAAAATGTATATACTGTATTTTTCTAACATAATTTTAAACATACAATTATACAAACACTGCCCTATTTTATTTTGATATCTATGAAATCTAATAATTAAAAAAAATATATATATTTTTAATGCAGACCTAAAAGTCTATATAATGTCATAAATAATGCGTGTGCAGTGTTGACATCAATCCTTTGTAACTGAGAAATATGTTGAGACTCAAAATTAGATTTAAAACTGACAGACCCTTAGTTAAGGGTCATTTACACCAAAAACGGTACAAAAAGAGACGCAGGAAACTGGCAGTTCATGTACACAGATGACAAGAGCTGAATTGGACTGGAGGGGAAACAAAAAGAGGATATATAGAGAGAAGTTTTATATCTCATTGTTTTATATATTATATGTTAACAGGTTTCTCTTGATAATGAGAGTGCGTGTCTCAATGAGATTAACTGTATAAATAAGATTAAATACAGTAAGATAAAAAAATATATATATATATGTATATATATATATATATATATATATATAGAGAGAGAGAGAGAGAGAGAGAGAGATATCACTCACCCCTAAAAATAAAATAAAATAAAAATGTAGCTTTTTAATTGGGCTCAGGCCCAAAATCACTGCCGGGTCGGACTTGGACAGAAACTATGTGATGCGGGTTCGTGTGAGGTTGCGCCTGAAAAAAGCTGTACTCCATATTCTGTAAATGAGTTGTGATTAGCATGCAGTTAAAGCAAAGATGTGATCACTATTTGTCACTGTGGGCGAAAAAGATGCTTCACGGACGACATTTCTAATCAATACAAGCAGTGACTCAGCAAATTTGCTCTCCTTGAACTTGAATGAACTCTTTAGAAACATTTTGTCGTCAGCGGAGAGACTGTGGGTCACAGTTTCACGGAAACCACCGAAGCTTTGACATCACTTCACAATAACGTTACGGCCTTCAAAGTCTCATCATTCAAACCTCATTCATCATATTATCAACATTCAGTATGTTTCACAAAAACAGGGTAGTACTTATTGTGAAGATGCAATTGTACTGCAGTTATCATGAAGACTGCACTTTTGTAAGTTCAGACCTGTTTCTCCTGCGGTCAGCAGGACAGAGACACACACACTAACCTTGTAACACAGTGTGTGTGTGTGTGTGTGTGTGTGTGTGTGTGTGTGTGTGTGTGTGTGTGTGTGTGTGTGTGTGTGTGTGTGAGTCGCTCCTCCTCAGATGATGTATGAGGGCTCACACTGAAGCTGCACACTAAAATGTATCATAGTTTTTCATAAACCCGTGAACAGCACTTCATGACCGAGCCATTTGCTTTGTTGATGATACGAGAGTTTTTCAGGGGCGCCGCTTAGTCGCCCGTTGTTGTTTGATTTATCTCTTGTGCTGTAATGTTTGGGCAGCTGCCGGAGGAAACTGTTGACTTTGTACGTTTCTGAATCCACGATTTTTCCTGATTCATATGTAGCTACATTTCTAAAGTGACTAATTATATGACTTTGTTAAGATGGTCGGACATTGAGGAGAGACGCCTGCCGAGCTGCAGTGCACTGTTTGAGACCAATAAACAACAAAAAGTGTTTTTTTATTTTATTTTAAGCAAGACAACGCTGTGTTTTCCTGATGGTTTAGTGACACAAAAGCAGTTATTTTATAGGGTGTTTTTTAGCGGACTATTGCTGTGTTTTTCCAGTGGAGATTATGTTGTGATAAGCTTTTTTTTTGTTCCCGCTAAACTTAATTGTGCAAAAAAAGTGTGCGATCTTTTTTAACGAGATATCACTGTATTCCCTGGCGGGTCATTGACACGAATGCTGTTCTTTTTTTTTAGCGACTCATCACTGGGTTTTTTTTACTGAGATATCACTGCATTTCCTACCTGGTTAGTGCAACAAAAAGCTTTTTTTTGTTCTCTTAACAAGACATCACTGCACTTTCTTGCCTGGATAGCGCCATAAAAATGATCTTTTTTAGAGGCATCACAGCGTTTCCTGCCAGATAAAAGTGACATGAATGCTGTTGTTTTTTAGCCACCCATCACTGTTTTTTCCAGCGGGTATAGTGACATGAAATGCATGAATTTTAAACCAAACCATGAGCTTTTTGTAACCATAACCAAGTGTTTTATGTGCCTAAATCTAACCACACGTTAACCAGAGCATTGCTGAAACTTGAAGTCTCTTAACGTGCATATCTGCGGTTTGCAGAAACGTACAATGCATTCAAAACATTGACATATTTCCTGGCAGTGGGTTGGTTTGGCATAGGGGAGTGCTTGAAGTAAGAATATTTGGTAAATTTTAGCATTTATATTACAAAACACATGTGGTCAAATGTGTCCCAGACCACCTCGGCACGTGGTTTGAGTGATCAGGTCGAAATGCATCTTGGTGGCCATTTATATTTGTATTTAACGCCAGGTTTAAATAGTGTGAGAAGTGGTGAAATAAAACCTTATTTCCTGGTTATTAACCAAAACAGGCCTTTAAAATTGTCAATATTTATCAGCCGAAATGAAACATTTATTGTGATAAAGTCTGCAGTTACATCTCCCATCAGCCCTACAGAAAACACTATTCAGTGGCTCGGGAAGATTTGGGCTCCGCTCTCAGATGAACCTTTATGTCCTTGAGAGTTATTGTGCCATTAGTTAAGAGGAGCCGGTCCCAGTGTCCCAGCCTTCCTCTCAGGACGGCCATGCTAAAGCCCAATCAATCACGTCCGAGGAAGGCCAGCCAGAGTGAGCTCAGCCTCCGCCTGCCTCCATTCTCATTCTAATGATGCTGGAGTGCGTCCATGTCTTGTAATTGTTCCCTGGGAATCACGCTGAAATACACCGGAGGCTTTTCTTTGAGCATGAGGTAATGCTGGCTTCTTACACGCTGGAGCCCGCTCTGCCTTTGCTTTCCTCGCTGCCACAGAAAGAGGCTGCAGGTGGCGGGGTCCACTCCAGGCCAGAGTATTAGCATTCACTGCACTGTGTTGGTGCAGGCCTGGCTCAGTGAGCGAGGCAGATGTAACTCAGTAGCAGGAGGGCAGGGGTCTCCACGCTAACGTCTGTCAGGGGAGCCGAGCCTTTGGGCCGAGCAGACGGCCTGATGGAGGCGTCGCCCTGCTCTCTGTTTGAATCTGACTGCAATCATCGTGGATACGAGCAGATAACAGAGCCAAGTGCTGACTGTCAAACACATCATCATTTATCAAACTCTTTCGGGCATTTTTAATTCATCGCTGTGCGGCGGTGATACTCAAATTATGGCCCATGGGCAAAATCAGGTACCCAATAGGGTGCCAGGTGGCCCCCCAACCATTTTCTAATTCACAATAAAAATAAAGTGATTCAAACAGTGATTTTTTGTCCTTTTAGTATCTGTAAGGTGTCAGAGAGCATAAAATCAAAATAGAGCTTGTTTATCAAAAAAAGTGCCAGTGGAGGATCCCCCACACCCCCCGACAGAGGTCCTAGCTAAGAACCTAATGTCCTAAAATCGGAAAAATGTTATAAAATCAACAAAGTTTCCAATATCCAAAATATGTCATAAAATATTAGAAACATCCTAAAATCCTAGAAATGTCCTAAAATCAAAGGAATGTCCTAAAATCTAAGAAATATTCTAAAATGTTAGAAATGTGCTAAAATCCAAGAAATATCCCCAAATCCAAGACGTCTTAAAATTGTAGAAATGTAAAAGAATCCGAGAATGTCCTAAAATATTACAAAAATCCTAAAAACGTCCTAAAACCCAGGAAATATCGTGTAATCATGTAAATGTCATATATTACTATAAATGTATCAAAATCCCAGAAATGTCCTAAAATCCAAAAACCCTAGAAGTATCCTAAAATCCCAGAAACATCCTTAAAATCCTAGAAACACGTATGGGGCTGCTGTGACGGGCGTCTGGCCTCCGTTCATTTTGCAAAAGTTTCCTCCAAGCAAAGAAAGCTGAGCTGTATTTGTTTCGTCTCAATGGTTTTCAATATGGGAGATTATTCTGTTGTATTGTGATGACGGGAAGTTTTTGTTTGCATCCATAACTTACTAAGCAGGAATTCATCGAAAATTCAAACTAAGACGTGATTATGCATGAACAAACTGCACAGTAAGCCAAAACGTCCCGTTCCTATCTCCGTCCTGCCGGACTGATTCTGCTGCGAGAGCTCTTGTGCGGCTGCAGCAGATAAAAGCAGGATGGATAAGCTTTTTCCCCGATAGCTCTTCTGTGAGATATTCTGAGCCGTGAAAAACCTCCACGATGCCCCGGGTCAGCTTTTTATCACGACACAATTCTCTGATGCTTTCTCTGCCCACAGAACAGATAATTACAAATAATGTTTCCAGCTCCCTAAAACAGCTTTTTAATGAGAGAAACTCTTTTTACATTAACACCTTAACCTGCAGAGACACCAGCACCTTTCCCTTATGTTTAAGAAACACTTATCCAGATAACCGAATCCAACAAAGCTGCAGGTTGTTTCATCCGCTGAAGGACAAACTCCACCATCACACGGCTGTCACAGTTTGGCCACACAGCAGGTGGCTGCAGCACCAACATATGTTACCGGCCATCTTCGTGAAAGCGACTGGAGCAATGCAAAGTCGCGTTCACCTCTCTGATCATAAAAAAAGTTGCAAAGGTCAATCAAAACAACCTAACTTCTGCTAAAGTCCTTCTTTTTAAAGGTATTTATATAATTCTGCAGCTTCCTGGTAGTTTTCTTACGTATTCAAATTAGTGATGTGCGATAATATCATCAAAATGTCAGTATCAGCTGATATTGGCTTTAAAGTGAAATATTCGACCAACATGATGATTCCTGCCAATATCACAAAAACCTTTATTTTTTGAAAATCAAGTGAGCATGTACGTACAAAACTTCAACCCATCTAAATCCTAGAATTTACCTAAAATCCTAGAAATGTTTCACAAAATCCTAGAGATATCCTTAAACTCTAGAAATGTGCCAAAATCCTCAAAATGTCCAAAAATCCTTAGAAAATCCTAAAATCTTAGAAACTTTATAAAATCCTTGAAATGTCCAAAATCCTAAAAAACGCCATACAGTCTGAGAAACAACCTATAATTCTAGAAACATCCTAAAATTTTACAAACAACCTAATGGCCCATGTTTTTGACAACATAAATCCTAATCATAGCTATGAAATACTCATTAATTTTCAGAACGTTAAAGCTTTAAATGCCAGGTTTTTGTCATAATGCCACTATGTGGCACTATTCTGACAGGTCACCTAGTGGAAATAGCATGTATTTCCTCCAAAAGCCAAATATGGTCAAAATGACCTCATCAGGTGGAAAATAGTCAAAATGACAAAGTCATGTTTTTCTGCTCTGATGGCTGTGGGATCAAAAATGTCAGTTTGAATGGGTTTCAATGGAGCATTTTTTGACCTTAACAGTCTGAATGTAACTATTTAGTTTCCACAGTGTATTTTAGACTTATTGTAGGAGCTGAGCTGCAAATTCACTGATTTAACAAAAATACAAAATCTAGACAAAATGTATGCCATATGCATGAACACAGCCAAAATGATTGAGTGAAAAACACATTTTTGCGCCAAACATTCCCAAAAGGTTTCAGCTCTAAAACTGAAACAGTAACATGAATTGAAAACTTCCCAGGTGACTTGTTACTAATCATCCACACGTGTATTTCTGATAAAAGCTGACACTGAGAATATTGAGCTTTGTAAAGCGAGCAGGCTAAACTGCCTCTTGATTATCTGGGTCAGTTACTGTTTAATGAGCCTCTGAGGGTCTACATGAAAATGGCTTCTGGTTTTATGGAATTCAACCTCTCGCTTCGGCATTTTATTGCAAACTCGACAGCAGAGAAGCAGCACGGACTCCACAGATACATTAAAGGAGAAAAGCAGGTAGAAAATCTATTATGACAAATCTTCATATTAAACCCTCGCTGTGTGAGAAGTGTCATTGAGAGCTTATAAAGAATATCAATATGTGGAGAAAATCAATATTCGTTCACATAAAATGAGATAAAAACTGCGTTACTGAGTCAAATAACAAAATCATTTGAAGCAAAAAAATCCACATTACAGCGCTCACGCTTTAACTGCGAAACTGCTTAACTTTTTCATATTAGCAGCGCTGATGATAAAACTTCACTGTGCACAAGACAAGAGACAAACCCTGAGAAAAATGGAAAAAAACATATATTCGACAACACTTTAGAAAAAAAATGCTACAAAGTGAGAAAACACAACCAGTACAGGAACCCTGCAGTCACACAGAACCCCAAAAAATACTATTTTTAAAAAATTAAAATTTTAAGTAAATAGAAAAAACTGGTCTGCATAATTAATATTTAAGTTATCTTGAATGAATGAATGAATGAATGCATCATTGATTTTATTTTGAAGAAAAAATAAAACATAATATAAACAAACAAACAAAACAAAAGCAGTGTCCGAAAAGCAGTAGGTAGAAGTCAAACTTATATATCTCTACCCCTTTCTCACTTTTTTAACACATACTGTATATATATGTCAGCAAATTCCTAAATTTATTTACATCTAGTGTAAACACACACAGCCTTTCCTCATCCATATACCTACAAAAATATTTTTTGTATAGTTTTTTAAATTGATTTATATTTGTGCATTTTTTGTGATTTATTTCTTGGCAACATATCATGTAGCCCACACAATATTAGGCTATTTATTATGCTGGTACAAAACGTATTTACTTATTTATTTGGAATATTCCCCACCGGACATTTTGGCCATTGATATTTTCATCTGCCCGCAGTGCGTTGACCTTTTAAGGTCACTATGAAGTCTTCTGTTTCATTTTTTATGGATCTCATCTTCACTACATTATATATGGTTTTATGCATCACAAATGGTAAGCTGACAAAATGAACTTTTTGGAAGTTTCTTCCTGTAAGAGGAAATGTGAAAATACTGCAATATTAAGAATAAATCTTTGACGGAAAGAAAATCCGGAAAAAAACACAAACGCAGGAAATGTTGTACAATTTAAGAAAACTAGGAGGGCAAATATTTAACTTATAAACAATATGGGACTCAAGTAAGAGATCAAGATCTGAATAGATCATTAAATATTTGCAGATTTTATTCTTACATATTCATAAGGTCCCACCAGCAGATGATGCTTTTGTCTGGGATCTGAGCTTTTGTAAAGCGTATGGAAATGTCTACAGTCTGGTTTCACAGAAACACCAACATCAGCATTTTTAGCTGACAGCTAGAAATCCCCCCACCAGGAGCCTCCGAGGAGACGGCAGGACAAAGACACAGACATGCACAGGCACAACACACGTCCTGCCACTGTTCACTCTTTGTTGTAAATGATATGTGAAGAGGCAGAAATAAAGCAGATATTCTCTGTAATACCCGTGCGATCCCAGGGTCTCCTGCTGGACAATGCATCAATATACCACTAATGATAACGTTTATACACTGAACGTCATTTAAACCTGTGTTTATCTGCCTCTGCTTCTCCACTATTACCACAGAAATGCCCCAAATCTTACTTTTTGCAAGGCCTAAATGGAAAAAAAATTGCAACTGAATAAACTAGAGTTACAGACCCGCTGCTGCAATTAAGTAGGTCTGGTGTCTGCACACTCAAAGACTCAGATTTGAAGCATTTGAGACCGGGAATGACATCACTTTAATGCATTCATACACATTTCACAAGTATTTAAACCTCTGGACCCTGAGCAAAGTGGTTTGATTATTTTCAAAGACATGGGAGAAAAGGAGATGAGCACCTTAGCAGGAAATGTCCCAAAAATTGCAATAAATTAGTAGATATAGAATTTTTATTCATATATCTAGGGAAAAATGAGAACAGGTCATTTCTAATGATTGTAATGAAATTATTTTAGAGAATTATCTAAAAAAAATGTAAGCAGTTTTCTGGTCATTTTCTTGCTTGTTTGTTTTTCAAATTATTTACTTTTCCTTTTTTTTTTTAAAAAAAAAAAATTTGTTTAATTTTTACTTGTTTGTTTGGTTCTTTAGCAATGAGCAACCCAACAAGAAATGTCCCCAAAATTGGAACAATCTGGTAGATATATAAAAGTTTATATTTTATAACACAAGAAAATGACAAAAAAAAACCAACTTAAAATAAATATATGCTTAATTTCTTTCTGTAACAGAATTTTTAATATATAATTAGAACGATTATTAAAATATTTTTCTAGACATTTTTGCCTAGTTTTTTATTAATTTATAATAATTCTTTCCCGTTTTCAAGCAAATTTTCAGGTTATTTTCTCTGTCATTTTTTGCTAATTTCTTGCAATTGAGGGACAAAAAAAAGCTATTTTTCTGGATATTTTTCCCTAGTTTTTAATAATTTTCAAATAACTCTTACCCTTATTTTCTTCATCACCTCATACTAATTCTTGTAATCTGAGGGACATTTCTTGCAGTTCACACAGGAATGTAAGAGGTGTCTGAACACAGCACGAGAATACAGATTTCCAACCAGGTTTTAAAAGGTTAAGAGAACCACTGATTAATTTTTCTAAATGCTGCGAGTGCTTATACTGTGTTTCATTCAGCAGTGTCACTCAGAGGATTGGCAACGAAAAACGCACTTTGCTGAATCTGTAAATGTGCCGTAATTAATCCGTGCCTCGTCCACTTCTGGTAATAATGAAAGGAGAAAGTCCTCCTCCGACAGACCCAAAACTCAAAACAGCACACAGCCGGAGAAGTGACTGCCGAACACAGTTTTAATTACAGGCAGAGGCGAGGAACAGAAAAGCTGTAACCAATGAAGACACGCAATGCTCGTCCGTCCAATGAAGTGGACACTAATGGACTTCACAATATCAGTGAAGCGTTACGGTTTAGAGTCAAATCAATGGGTCACTTCATCTCTCCCTCTCCTACAGTAACCACATCAGTGGTTTTCTAATGAGGTTTCTCAGCTGCTCGGCTGTCAGATATCCTCAAGAAGACATGAAAACACTTTCAGCATGAATCTGTTTTGATCTCCTACAACAGAGAATACTTTGTAGTTTTTTCTGTCTTTTACCAGCCCACGCAGTTGCCAGAAGAAAATGCTGGCATTATACATTTCTGCAAACAATGGCTGTGTTATTTTTGTACACTTCATAGGTATGAAGCAGTTCGGTCTGCATGTATATGAGCTGTGTTTGGATCGTGGTTGTGCTGTTGCTGTGATCCTGTCTGAGGCTGCGCCTGTGTAATGGGCCTTGGTTGTGCTGATGGTGTGATCCTGCTCGACGCCAACTTAACGATAATGAGAGCTCAGCGCGAGCGGTGTTTCTAAATAATATATCCAAAGTCTGATTAAACCACTTTCCACCTCTGTAAATTTGGCTGTTTCAGACACTTTGGTGCTTTGAGGAGAAGCTGAAGAAGAAACGAGGTTTTGGTCCGGATCCACCATTTGGTGATGGCTCGCTTACCTGCCTGCCTGCCGCACCGGAGCGGGCTGTCAGACATGTCCGCGCTGGCACAGACTGTTGGACATGTCCGCACCCTGTAGTGAGCTATCGCACATTTCCACTCTGAAGCGGGTTGTCGGATATGTCCACGCGCTGGAGAGGACTGTTGGACATGTCTGCGCACTGGAGCGGGCTGTCAGACATGTCCACGCTGGAGTGGGCTGTCGCACATGTCCGTGCTGGTGCAGGCTATGGGACATGTCTGCATGCTGGAGCGGGCTGTCGCACATGTCTGTGCGTTGGATCAGGCTGTCGCACATGTCTGCACGCTGGAGCGGGCTGTCAGACATGTCCACGCTGGAGCGGGCTGTCGCACATGTCCGTGCTGGTGCAGGCTGCGGGACATGTCTGCACGCTGGGGCAGGCTGCGGGACATGTCTGCACACTGGGGCGGGCTGTCGGACATGTCTGTGTGTTGGATCAGGCTGTCGCACAAATGTCTGCACGCTGGAGCGGGCTGCGGGACATGTCTGCACGCTGGGGCAGGCTGTGGGACATGTCTGCACGCTGGGGCAGGCTGTGGGACATGTCTGCACACTGGGGCGGGCTGTCGGACATGTCTGCACACTGGGGCGGGCTGTCGGACATGTCGGCGCGCTGGATGTGAATGTGAGAGGTAATTCTTAATAACGTCCTATACACGTTTGTCTCTCATAAATATTACTTTGACCTTTTGTTTTGTTTTAATAGTTATAAACATGGTGGCAATTTCCACTTTATTTATAGGACAAAAAAAGGCTACGAGATCATTGCAGAACCTTCTTATGGTTTGGAAAAAGGGAGTGGTCTCAAACAAAGCGGAGAAATATCTCTTTAAAATACATATGAACAGAAGCACAAAGCTGTTTGTGGCCTGAGGTTTGTTATTAACAGCACCGCTCTCCCTACACTCATATATAAGTCATGAAGAAGCCCTCTTAAGTGTCCTCTCAAATCCCCTCCTGTATTTATCACGACTCATCCCCCCGGGGTACCTGACGGTGACAGATTAGGGGGTCTCTCTAACTGCGCTGGAGAACAAAGAACCAACATGAGACACCCCCCCACTCCCCACAGGCGTCCAGCAATCTACCTCCACCTCCTCACACAGACGTCCTCTGGGTGAGGCTGTGCACAAATAAAATGCAGTCTGAAAACGCTTGTTAGTGCCTTTTTTCCTTCCACATGGTTAGAATATGAGCTGTGCATACATTTCAGTGCATAGCCTATATGAGGTATGAGCTAGTTTACATTTGGAATTTCCCAAACATGTTATCTGCAATGCAACATAAATTATGTTTCTTTATCCAATCAGCCTTCAGATCTTGTTTCCATTATCACTTATTGACTTTCTTACCCCATTTAATGTCCTGCACAGCCATTTAGTAGAGCACGAGTCGCTATGTCTTGACCCTTTGAAGCTCTTTTTTCAAAATCATGGGCAATGGAAGAAATGAAGAAATTACTTTAAAAAAAGAAATAAAACCAAAAATGGTAATGGCTGAATTGGCCTTTTACAGTAAAAGTAGCGTTGCTGAGATAATAATTTTTTTTTATTAAATAAAAAAACAGATGAGTATTACTGTTGTTGATAGCACATATTTAACGTTATTCCATCAAATATTTTGTGAAGGGAATTATTTGGATTTTCTGAATTTTCCATTTCGAAGATGTTTTCAAATCATTGTAATTGTAAATATGCTTGTAAATAATATTGGTAATATAACTAATTCCATGGTCACAAATGAAACTTTGCAGATATACTAACATAAAATTAGCATATTAACAGTAAACTTTTATTTTTCTTTCTCTCGTTTTGGCCATGTCAACTGTTTGGTAGAGGCCTATATTAAAAAAAAGGGGGGGTCTGCTAAATAAAAAAAAATACAAAAAGATTCTTCATATTGTAGCCCTTAAGACAGAAAAAAACCAAAGCATTGTTTTCCATTACTTTCTTCTTGGTAAGGACTTTAAAGGGTTACACAGCCATTAGAACTCTGCTCTACATCACAGTAATTAAAATCCATACTAGCTCGGCTGCCTCATCATCTCACAGTCCACAAATAAAAATGGCACAATCCCCAGAGCCTCCGTGGGCTTAATAAGGCGTCAGACATGCAGAGAACATCTGGTTCTTTAAAAAGTCAAAAGACGAACAGTGGGAGGGGTCGCTAAATTATTCCATTTAATGCAGCGTCAGCAGAAACTGGAAAAAAGGCGAGACAGAGCGTGCTGGAGATGATTTGTTTCTCCTCTGACCGTCCACAGGTTCGAACCCGAGAGCCTCCTCAGAATATAACCTTCAATCATGTCAGAGAATATTGCATTTACATACGAGCCTCTCGCCCCCCCTGCTGTCGTATAAGCAACAACTTAATTTAACGGCTTTGCACTACAGACACACTTAGCAGTTCTGAATCTGCTTCAGCATTTAAAACTGCGTCTTAAAAAAGGGCAACGAGGCAATATTCTGCTTTATTTATCCTCCTACACAAAACTGCTTTACTTATGTCCTACTATTTCAGATCAAATTACACACCGACTCCCATGCGGAAAATTGTTTTTCTCCCCAAACACAATTTTTTGAAATTTATGTTGCTACTTTGTCAGCATCACATGATGTGTAGAAAAGCAATATTAACCCTTTTAAACCTCTATCGCTTTTCTTGTGCTACGTTCAGACACTTTTCTCAAATATTTAAACCTTTGAATCTTGAGCAAATTGGTTTGCTTTCTTGCTAAAACATGGGGAAAAAAGCAATGAGCAACTTGCTCCAAAAACAGCAAAAAAATTGCAAATTTTAAATTTAAATTTAATTTTTTAAAAACTAAGGGGAAATATAAAAAAAATGGTGATAATAATTTTCAGAATTACTTATTGACAACTGTTTTACAGAATTTTTATTGTTATGTTTTTGTGTCATTTCCTCACTTGTTTGTTTTTACTTTTCTTGGTGTTTTTGTACAAATTTTTATATTATACTTTCTACAATTCTTATGCAAATTTTTTTTATCATTTTACTCATTGCCTTTGTCCCTTTTTTTGTTGTTGATAGAAATCAAGCAGATTTGCTCTGGTTAAGACATTGAAACTGGCATTAAAAGGGTCAGTCCATTATTTGTATTTTCCACATCATTCTGAGTGTTCCTTATGTAGTCAAATCACAACGTTAAAATTTTCATCAAATTATGTATATTTTCAGAGTCAAATTGCTTTTTTTTCACAAATTCTTAAAAAAAAAAGAAAAAGTTTTTCCTTGTTATCTAACAGGTATCTGCATGAAGGACGCAATATAAATATCGAATTTTGTGTTATGCAGGGTTTCTCACAATTAAAACATCTGCTGCCACAAATTCATTAGGACGGCTGTTGGAGTATAAATACCATTTGCTTATTGATAGCACACTCGGGGCAGAGACAGGCTGTCGGCTCCTGGGACTCCCTGCCCGAAAAATCAGAAAAGTGTCCCTTTAACTGGAGCTTTGATACAAACCAAAGTGACCAAATGACAAATATGTGTTCACCATTCCACAAATTGGACTGACCTCTACAAGATACAATGCACTCAGCCAGAAACTGAAGTGCATAAAATTAATTGGAAAAAAAAAGCTTCCTTCCAGCCCCAAAAGGACCTTCTTGATGATGCCAAGCAATCCCTCCTCCTACTCCGTCACTGTCATCACTGCAGCTTTCCTCCGCCAGTGACTCGTCACCACGAGCTCACTGATAAAGAGCTGCAAAATTCCCCCGGATGTTTTAGTGAACACTGGGAAATCCCGTTCCTCTTAACACCTGCAGTGTGCCAGCGGACTTTTGTTTAAAGCTAATATCACGCTACGTGACTGAACTATAGTTAGCATGTTGAGTTTTGTTGACTGTTTGAAATTCTTCTCCAAAAACTCAAAAATTTTGACCTGCACAAGAGTTCAAGCTCAATGATGGGTTGAGCATTTGTTCTCTCTGCAGCTTATCAAAATATCGATTGCACTGTCTTTGACACCAGAAGCAATCACTTTAAACTACACTACTCTTCAATAGATTAACCCTTTAACAGGCACACAAAGATAAACAATTGCAAAAAAGTTATTTTGGGTAAAATTTGTGTTCCTGACTCCACATTTGGCAGCTTTTCTTTTCCTTCTTTCTTTTTCTTCAGATGACTCATTCAGGCAACGGATACGCAACTCATCCAGACATGCCCATGAACTACCCCATTTTAGGCATCATTGGATTGTTTTCTTTCTTTTTTTTTATAAGACATTACACACAGCAGAGTTTGTATATAAAATGCATCAGTCCTTTAAGAAAAAAAAATTCTCAGTACAGTGTCTTTGAAAAATTGCAACAGATTGCAATAAACAGTAACAAAATAGAGCTTTTTTATCTATGAAAAAGTGCCAGTAGAGGATCCCCTAATGTCCTAAAATCTTAGAAATGTCTCAAAATCCCAGAAGAAGTCCTAAATTCCTAGAAATTTGTCCTAAAATCCTAGATATGTCCTACAAATGTCCTAAAATCCTAGATATGTCCTACAAATGTTCTAAAATCAGAGAAATGTCCCCAAATCCTAGAAATGCTCTACAATCCTAAAAATGTCAAAAAATCCACAAAAGATTCTAAAATCCTGGAAACGTCCTAAAATCCTCTAAAATTGTCCATAAATCCAAGAAACATCCAACAATTTCAGAAATATCCTGTAATCCTGTAAATGTCATATAATCCTAGAGATGTGCTAAAATTCTATAAATGTCTCAAAATCCTAGAAATGTCCCAAAAATCCTAAAACCCAAGAAATATCCTAAAATCCTAGAACCATGTATGGGGCTGCTGTGATTGGCCCCTGGTCTCCTGTCATTTTGCAAAAGTGGCCTCTGAGCAAAGCGAGTGGAGCATCCCTGATTTAACCTCAGAAGAACAATGAGCAGACCAGCCTTGTAAGTTAGTTTCCAGATGACAGAGCCATTAATAAAGTGCATGTGTGCACACGCACACACACACACACACACACACACACACACACACACACACACACACACACACACACACACACACACACACACACGCACACATGGTCCACAACAATGGTGCACCTTTCAAATGTCGAGACACCATTACAGTGTTCCACAACAAACATTCCCGAGTCACATTCAATAAATGCGCGTCTGGCCGAGGCGCTCCAGTTATGAAAGGCCTCCGTGACCTTTGTCGACATTCAGTCAGTCAACAAAATGAGTCTCCGTTTCCTCCTCCGGGCAGAAAGCATCTCCCATAAGCACAGGTAATCATGGGTTTAATCTCGCCAGCAGTTTGGGAGCAAAACCAAATATGGATGCAGCCTGGTGGCCGTAAACATGAGGGAGAGCCAGACGGCCTCTGTGTGGTTTTCAGTCTGAGCTAAAGCCTTTAAAGAGGCAGATGTATCAAGAATCACTAACAGCTGATGAAAGATTTGATTTTTAAAGTAAAATCTCAAGACCCACCTTTTTAGTTTGGCTTTTAATTGAATTTTGTTTATTTATTGACTATTTATTTATACATCTGTTTTACTAGATGCTAGCTATTATTTATGTTATCATTTATTTATGTATTTATTTATTTAACTAATGATTAATATTATATTGATTCATTTTTATGTTTATCTATTTGTTTTATCCTGCTTTTGCTGCTTCCTCACTTATGGTACAGAATTCCATACGTTCCACATACAGTGCAGTATACAGTGTGGAAATGATACCCCACAGTCATTGCTCCACAGCTGCCAGTGAGAGTGACAGCAAACACAATGTGTGACCTCTGTGCCGTGCACAGAGCGTGCACGTCGTTGCAGACAGACGGACAGCAATGTTTTGGCTGGGACAGTGAGAGACCAATGCTCCAGAGATTCCCCTCTCGCTGCTCGATCAATTATTCAGGAGTCATGACATGGCTGGCCAATAAAACACACTTATATGTGGGCACACACACAAATACACAGCAATAAAGAACCAGCAACAGGAATAAATCATACACAGATGGAGATATTATCCAGAAAATTCATGAGAGGTTTTACCTTGAGCTGCACTGATATGCATCAATTTCATTATAAACTGAAAAAACTGTATTTGGGTTAAATGAGTATTTCAGCGATGTAAAGGGAGTCCTCACATAAAACAAGTCTGTCTTTGCAGAAAAAAAAACTCAAATACTTTCAAACTGGTGCTACATGGCCAGAAAACGGTAAAATGATGCTTTTGCTCAAGAGGTGGGTGAAAACCGACAACTACCAGAATGCACTGCGCCATACCAGACCAATAATAACTTCCACTGGTATGTGATTTAATGCAACCAAGAGAAAGTCAACGTTGTGAGAGAATCTTGGTTCAAATTTGATCAGTGCTGCTTAGTTTTTCTGTTTGATCTCCAATTTTTGCTGAAACAGTATTTTCAAGTAAGCAAAATAATAAGAAATAAAGCAAATAAGTTCCTCATCCACTGCAGTGCTTTCAAAGCTAGCGACAGATAAAAATAGAAACAGTTTCTGAACAAAGTTTAGCTTTTAGTTTTCTTGCCGTGTCCCCTCTCGTCACCCCAAAACCACATTCTAGTAAATAAGCACAGCATGGACGCTTGTTCGCCCTCCCTCACAACGACAAATGACAGTTCAGCAATCAAACTGGCTTAAGGTCGTACACTGGAACGGACTAGCAAAACTGGAAATCAACCCCAACTCTAAAACACAGATAGGCCAACAGCCCGATTATACCCCGAGTCTACATTCAGTCACTCTGACTGAGCGACGTGTTACATAGAGGCTTGTTAATTAACACCATGCCAACATGCGGACGGATTTTTTGTTTTTGATTTTTTGGCTGAGCTAGACCCGAAAATATTTGTTTAAAAAAGTCTGTTTTGCCCTCATTGTTCTCTGTGTTGGGATTAAAACTGAACTTACTGCATTCACTCCTGGTGTTCGACTCCACTATTCTTTTTTTGAAAAATGAAAAACCAGAACTAAGTAACATGACTTCCTTTATAAACGTGCGCTGTGGTGGATCAGTATGAGGAGTAATTCATGTGGATTTTAACAAGTAACTGAAAAATATTTGAAAAAGTAGGCTGAGTGTTGAATATTTAAAAAGAAACCTCAGTGTTAAACTTGAGAACAGAGTTTGGTGTGGCAGTAGGAGGTAAAAGGAGTGCTTAGTTGTGCTAAAATCAGGACTTTATACAGACACACTGCTCCACTTTCAGTTCTCCCACAGGTACAAACTGGGTCGGTGGGGACCTGTATGGGCTGGCGGGGGTGCGTCACAGTCTACCACCAAGCCTGAATTTAGTCAGTGCCAACGCTGACATTCAGCACTGAGAAATACCTGACAAATATGACTGCACACGTGACAGAGCTGCTCAGAAGTCTTGCAAAGCATCAGTCATGCCATTAAATGCACAGTGGGGTAAGTGACGTGTTGACAAGGTCATAAAGCCTATTATTTACAGGCTGTAAGACCACAGCTGACGCCGGATGGAGTGACAAGTACACTTACGTTTAGGGGAAGAAAGGAAGGAAGGAAGGAAGTTTCCCCGTTAACTAACGGAGGTAAAGGTATTTCTTGTGTGAACAGCAAATATAAACAAAGAGCTGCTTCAGTATTTTGTCAGAGCTGAATCAAGCTTGCACTTTCTCCAGAGTGAAACAGCCTGTTTACAGTGACAGACTGGGCAGAGGCTGGAGTCAGACTGTGTGTGGCAAAGGTACCAAGACTCCTGCAGAGAAAGTAAATACTTCTTTGACATCATTACAGTAGCAGTGCTACCAGAGCCATGTTAAAGCTGGGACTGTGTGCTGCAGTGACACTGAACTGTCTGCCTGAGGGCCAAATACGGCCCCCGATAGGGTGACAAATGGTCCCCCAACTATTTTCTAATTCACAACAAAAATAAAGTGTTTAACCCTGGGGACTATTTTTATACTTATAGTATACATACGGTGCCAGAGTGCATTAAACAGAATCCAAATAGAGCTTGTTTATCAAAAAAGTGCAAGTGGAGGATCCCCCACCCCCCTGACAGGTCCTAGCTAAGACCCTAATGTCCTACAATCCTAGAAACATCCTAAAATCCTGGAAATGTCCTAAAACCATAGAAATGTCCCAAAATCTGAGAAATGTTCCTAAATCCTAGAAATGTCCTAAAATCAAAGAAATGCTAAAAAAAATACTAAAAATGTCTCAAAATCCAAGAAATGTCCTTAAATCTAAGAAATGTTTGTAAATCCTAGAAATGTCCTAAAATCTGAGAAATGTCCTAAAATCATAGAAACACTAAAAAAAAAATACTAAAAATGTCATAAAATCCAAGAAATGACCTATAATCTGAGAAATGTATTAAAATGTACTAAACCCCAGGAAATGTCCTAAAATCCTTGACACATGTATGGGGCTGCTGCGACTGGCCCCTGCCCTCCTGTCATTTTTGCAAAAGTGTCCCTAAAGCAAAGCAGGACGAGTATCTCTTATATACTGGAAAGACACTGAACAGAGGACGGTACCAGCCTGACCTGAGCCCCACAAACACAGGGAGGGGTCAAAGCTGAATAAAGGGTCAACAGGGAAAAATAACTGTCTTCAGAGGAGTTACCGAGACAAAACGCAGCGTCTCTTTGTAGCTCCATTTGTTGCTCGTGGTGTGTAAACCCATCCGTCACTGCAGAGGCAGCCATATGGTATCCAGACAGGTGTTTAGGAGGTGGGACCTCAGAGGACCCCACACTCAACAAGCTCATTAGCCTTCAGAGGAATCATGCTTGTGTCCTCCACAGAGTGGACACGCTGTCAACTGCTGTGTGTCATTTGCACTCACAGATTAACACAACTCAGGGATACTTAACGAGCTTTAATTTGGGGCCACTTTTGCAAAATGACAGGAGGCCAGGGGCCATGTTTATGGGATTTTAGGACTTTTCTAGCATGTTTCTAGCACAAACCATAATGTTGGGGGGTATTTTCTTTACATATCTTCCTCCCTCCCCATCTATCTATCTATCTATCTATCTATCTATCTATCTATCTATCTAATTCTAGAAACATCATAAAATCCAAGAAATACCCTAAAATCCAAGAAACTTCCTGTGATCGTAGAAATGTCTGAAAATCTAGAAATGTCTTCAAATGCTATAAATGTCCTGAAATCCTAGAAACGTCCTAAAATCTGAGACACATTCTAATGCTAGAATCTGTTTATCCACCTATCTTTCCATCTATGTACATGGACTAACTCACTGCTTCGTGGGCTAAGCCTCTCTGGATGATAAAGATCTGGTGATTGACATCAACCTACACATAAAACCAGACGTCTTTCTAAACGCTCCATTTATAACCCATAATTCATGTGGGAGTTTTCAGCTTCAGTTTCACCCAGTTTCCTGCTGCTGTATGAAACCTGCTCTGCTTCTTACATTAATGTTTTACACAGATTCATTCTATTCTTACAAAAGTGCGTGCTCCCATAAAAAGCAACCCCCCAACACACAGTCATTAATTCTGGGTGGAACTGGTGATAAGACAACAAAAGCACCATCAAGGTACCTCCCACTCCAAATAATGGTGTAATTAAGTACAATAATGTGAAAGTGACAGCCCCGACTGCTCTGAAATGGCCAAATAATCATTTCTAATGCACCGTTTCGTCTCTCCTTCCCCCATGTTGAGTGTGTTGACAGTTTATTAAGGGTTTTTACTTGGCTGTGATTGTGGTAATTGGGTAATAAAGCGGCAGGGGTGGGGAGGACAGCAGGCAATGTTGCACTCAGATTACTTCCTTGGTTAAATGATAAAATTCCAACCAACTAAATATTCATTCAAACCATCAACAAAGGAAAAAATGGAGTGAGCTTTAATGAAAGAACCGGCGGTGGAAAAGACCGGAGTGCTAGTGCTGGGAAAAAACAGCAGAAACATTATCATAAATATTAGCTTGCATTTCCTCTCTAGGGACGTTTGTGCCAAATTTGAGGAAACTCCTACAAGGCCAACTTCAGATATTGTGTTCACGAAAGTGACATGGACGCAAGGTCACCCTGACCTTGACCTTTGACCACCAAAATGTAATCAATTCACTCTTGAGTCTACTCCAACATTTGAGCCAAATTTTAAATATTCACTCAGGTTTTCTTGAGAGATTGCATTCACAAGAAGGTGCCAAATGTGCAAACAACCCAAAAACACATATACACCTTGACCTTCAACCATCAGATTCTAATCAGTTCATTCTTGAGTCCAAGTGGACGTTTGTGCCAAATTTGATAAAAGTCCCTCAAGGCCATCTTTAGATATTGCGTTCACTAACATTCGACAGATGCAAGGTCACCTTTGACCACCAAAATCTAAATTTCCTTGACCTTTAACCCTTTGAAACATGAGCAAACTGGCTTGTTTTCTTTCCAAAGAATTGGGAGAGGGCAATAAGCAACTCAATAAGAAATTTCTCAAAATCAGCAAGAAAATATAAAGAAAGAAAGATACCCCCCAAAAAACAAGAAAATGACCTGGAAATTATCAAAAGAGTAAGACAATAAAAAAATATTAAAAAACAACTATAATTATAAATATTAACACTTTTCTGACATTTTAACCATTTAAAAAAATAATCAAACCTTCAAATCTTTTTTTTTCTCTCTCTCCTCAAAAAAATAAAAAAATCAGATAATTCAGGTCGTTATTTGTTTGAAAGGTTTGAAGGCTTGTTAAAAGCGTCTGGACACAGCCAAAGAAAACTGATGTCAGTCCAGGTTTCAAAGGGTTAAAGAAGATCCCATAATACACTACACCATTTCTGTTACGGTCTACAATGAGTGGGACGCCTCTTGCAGTCTCCAGGCCCCAAAAATTTTCATGTAAACCATCAAACTAATGTTCCAGACACTAACCTTGCGTATGCCCTCCACTTCAAACCCGTTCAGGTTGGCATAAAGCGAGTGATGCCTTTTCCCTAACAGCGATGTTGAAGTGACATTCGCCGTGGCTGGGACCGGCTTGTCCACGATTTGTTTATCATCTCGCTGCTCCGACCCCCTCACCTCCTGCTGCTGTCGCCCCAGAGCGTCAGCCACGTCCCGGCTCTCCATCTCGGCGTGTGCCGGTGCCGGCTCAGGCTGCTCGGGCCGAGTGCACAGGTCGTACATCACTCTCTGTCAAAGTCAAACAGCGTAGACGGGATCAATATGACTAAACGAGGTGCCCAGCCGAGACCGAGCCATCGCAGGCTTTTCATGTGCTGGAGGAGCGGAGCAGCTGGTGGAGTTTGAGATGATGAAGATGTCACTGTCCTCTGTTGGAGTGTGTTTATTCACAGCTGAGGCGAACTGCAGAAACCAAGCAAACCGCAGCCATAGCTGTCGGTGACTCGAGAATCAGATTTGTAGCGAACAAAAACGACACTAGTGAAGTTCCTTCCATAAAATGTGTTACAGCAAGAGTCTGTGTGCCACATCCAGGACAAAACCAGCCACAGACAAACCAGGAGTTGTAAAGTACCTCCTCCTCCTCCTCTGCACAGTGACGTTTTCCAAAATGAGGGCAATCAGCTCCAAAGGGACATATTTTTGGCCTCGGCTTCTGAAGGCGATTCAACGACTGTCATCCTCCTGGTAGCATTCTTGAGCATTCTGTGTTTTATCCTGTGCTCACTATGCTGACGTAGCCTGCGCCTTCATGTCCTCTGTTGTCATCAGTACTTGTCCAGAAAAGGGAAAACACACTTCGCCTGCGTAGCGCTGAAACAGACACATGCAGGCCCAAACTGAAACCCCAAACAAGAAGAGGCGTGCGATGGAGAAAAAAACAAGAGATGATCTAACTAACAGGTCTCCGCTCTGCTCTCCGTTCTCTCAGATGAGATGTGGGTGGCATGTTGACTCTCCAGCTGTGAGTCCGTCCTCACCAGCACCACTGTGTCAAAAAGCATTTCATCCAGATGCAATAAGACTCGACGGGCTTGTTAATCCCGTCTCCGTAACGGCGCCATAAAGGTGAAGAAAGAGGACGAAGGGGGAAAAATGTGTGTGTGTGTAAGACGGCGAGTGTCGCTGAGAAGAGGGGGCAGGGAGAACTGCTTCCGCCGTCCTATCACAAAAAGGCAGCCTCCGAGACGGGGCCCAATCATTGCTGCGACTAGCGCTCGTTTCCATGGAGATGACGCTGGAATGATGTTGGCTGCCTCTTGAACAATCAATAGGCAGCACACACACTGCAACACAGGCAGGCTGCAGGAGGCAGGCAGGGGAACAAGTGTGTGTCCACACTCATTCTGGTGTTTTACACCGAGAGAAATAAATCAGATGACTGACAGGAGGATGAATGCACGTGATAGTAATGAAGCCTCGGACACTAAAAAAACATGTAAAGCTGCGGGTCCGTGAAAGATAAAGTTCGTCACAACTCAATGACAGTTTACAAATGAACTCACTGCCTTCCTCTCTACTATAAAAGGAAATGTCAAGTACTCCATCTAACTGTCTTTTAAACGAGCAAAGCAGCTTAATAAATCCTTTAACACGCAGCGGCCTGAATATGGGCCTGGACAGGGGAGGGTTAAGTTATTCATAACTAACTAAATAACAACTAACTATTTATTTATGAATTTATTTATTCATTAATTTATTTTATACAGCTGAAAACCTATTTATCTCATCTGGCTTTAATACTGAAATTCTTTTAAGTATTATTTTAAATCAATTCTCTTGTTTTTACTATTCTTACTGGTCTCTGTACTTTTTACTTTGACTTTTATATCTTGTTTATCACCGCCTGTCTTTTGATTGTCTAATCTTGTTTCTTGTGTTGCATTTTTTTTATTGTGAAGCGCTTTCAGCTGCATTCCTTGTAAAAGTGCTCTATAAATAAAGTTTATCATTACATTATTATTATTATAATATCAATGATTATTATTAGTAGATATTATTACAACTGCTGCTGTTATTAATAATATTTAATTGATTAATGTATTTATTATGACTATTATTATCATCAATATTGTTTATTTGTGTTTTTATTATAATTGGCAGACTGAGAGTGCGCCTGAAGACAGCACTATTCCTGCACAAAATTATATTTTCCCCCCTTTATTTTATTTTTTAATTAATTTATTATCATTATCATTATTATTATTATTATTATTATTATTATTATGAACATCAGTATAACATACAAATGTAAATATGCCGGAGTTTGCAGGACTGCTTATTTACATCTGTTGTCCCTTGGCAGGTAACAGACAACAGAAATATCAAGAGAGAAAGAAAAAGGCAAAGAAAAAACTACAACCATTCAAACAGAGGACACAAGTGCAGTAACAGTAGCAGTGTAAACTGTCTGGCATTAAGTGCATGGTGCAAAGTGCCTTATCTATGTGCAAGATGCATAATTCAACATGTGTTGGTTGCACTCATGCATCACGGATGGCTGGATAAAAGGATAAGGAGCTATGCTGCATAAAAAGAATCCAGATGAACTGATCCTCTCCTGCTGCCTGGAGTGCATCTTAATTTTGGAGACTGAAAATTAATTTTGGAGTGATTCATGTTCACCTATGCTCGTCATCTATACAATGACTTCCTTTAGAAGCACAAAAGGTTCAGTCTTTCGCCCTAATTTAAATAAAAAGATAATGTTCCTACGAACATGTTTATATAGATCATGAATTAATATTCTGCTGATATGCCCTTTAACATGCAGCCAGGCACACTCACTGTGATTAACCAGCCTTAACATGTCCTTTATCAACATATGACAAAAGGGGAAAGAAGCAGTAAACACCTGCACGCTTAATTCAAGACAACGCAGGATTTCCCTACACATTCATTTATTTTAAAACTGAAAATGGCGATGCTCTACGTGCACAGAACCTGTTCTTATAGTCTAAACCTAGGGTTCATACGGAGTTTGGCAAAAGAGCATATATACTATAGTACTGGTCACGCGCAATGACAGGTGTTTTGTTGGAAAACCTTGCAGGAGCAACACAGTTTGTAAAGCTGCGACAGCGGACCGTCGCACATGTCCGCGCTGGAGCAGGCTGTCGGACATGTCCACGGTGGAGTGGGTTATCGGACATGTCTGCGCGATGGAGCGGTCTGTGGGACAGTGGCAAGTTCAAGCAAAGGTCGAACATCATCAACTCAGTGTCAGCAGCTCTGCCTCCTTACAAAAGAAACAGCTGCTGTTGTGTTTACATCGGTTGGAGATCAAAAAAGGTGGCAACAGCTTTTAATCTGAGAGAATTTTTAGGATCAATATTATTTGCACACACAAGGATGATACAGAGTGTAGAGATTTGTCAACCAGGACATATTTTGATATTGTGGATATGTTGCAAAAACTGTTTATTCATTACATTTCCAGACTTTTTGCTGAAAATGTATGTAATGTAACTATCAAAATATAAAAATACTGTTGCTTAGATTAATTTTATATTGCCCTCTGCTAATACGCATAGTTACACGTCAAAGTAAGTAAAATGTAGCTTGTCGCAGACACAAAGCTTTGCAGTGTCTCTGCTCTGATAAAAGGCAGCAGTCTACCTTTAAAAGGTCACTGTTAGAAAACACACGACTGGGTGCAGCAAAGTTAAAAATAGACTTTTTGCATTCATTTTTTCAGCTGGCTTTTTCTTCTGCTGCACTGTCAGTGCAGTCAACACTGATATTGCTACTTTTACGCTGACTGACTCTGAAAGGAAAAGTGATATCAGTTTCCCTGATATCAACTGTCTGTCATTCCCATTTTAAGATACTGACAGTAGGGCTGTAACGGTTTCTGTATTTGTTCCAAACTATTATTATTATTATTATTATTATTATTATTATTATTATTATTATTATTATTATTATTATTATTATTATTATTTGTCACATTATTATAGCCTCATTTTTTCACAGGTTTAAGTTACAGATCTTTGTTAAGGACTCAAATAGATATATTTCTCTCCAATTTTGGTCATATTTGTTAAAATCCCTCTCAGTGAGCATTTCTTCTTTTCTTAGATAATCCATCTACCTGACAGGTGTGACTATTTAAACAGCATCATTACTACACACGTGTGCCATGGGATGGTAACAGTGAAAGGAAACTCTAAAATGTAAAGTCTGATCACATGACACAATGTCACAAGGCGGGTTTTCAATACAGATTTGCGCAAAACTTTAGTGATATTTTCAATGTTATACGACTTCACCAGGATGATTTTTAAGTGAATGTTTAAATTCAGAAAATGCATGAGCTTTATTACTTTTTTTATTATTTATGGTATTTTCAGTTTCATAACAAAAGAGATGTTTTTCAGTTTTATAGCCTGTTGTGATCTGTTGACACTTGCACTACTGTCTGTGCAAAATAAATCAAAACAAATGCCACAAAAAAGAAAAAGTGGTTGATTCTCAAAGAAAGAAAGGTTCAAATAAACAAACATCATGCCCATGCTATAAAAATTAGCCTCTTACTTTTCCCTGACGCTGCAGTTCACAGCGTCTGTTAATTACAGTGTGCTCACAAGACCATGGCTTTACACGCCTGCAGGCTGACGTGAACTCAACATTATTTCTGTTCTGCTTCAGCTCTTTTGATAATGTAAATTTGGGCACAGAGGTGCTGACAGTAAAAAAAAAAAAAGTGAGATTACTGTTGCACAAATGAGCAGTGCCACCAGCAAGCGGACTTATCACATGTTGTAAGCGGCAGAAATATAGTAAATACACGGAGAATAAAACAAAGAAAAGCATGCAGTGATGCATGTCAAACAGCACAATGCTCTGAGCTGCAGTCAGGTCCATCACGGCTCAGTGGTATTGACGTTCTGTCACGCTGACATATTTTGACAAAGTCTCCCCGTCTGCCTGTCATCGAACCAAAGAGCTGGCTGCAGTTCAAATACATCTCACATCAAACGTTCTCCGTTAAATTATGACAGGGAGCAAAAAAAGCAAAAAAAGAAAGATCATTTGGAATTTAGCAAAAAGCTCAAAAGCAAACTTTCAATGGATGTAACAGTATCACCGCACCGATCAGCATGTCTGCGATCAAAGAGAAATCCTAATTACTGTTAAAAATCTTTCACAAAAGCCTTTTTTCTTCTTCATTTCCACACAAATGTAGTCTGAGTCAACAGAATTACAAAGTTTACGAAGCGTTATAAAGAAATGATTTTCACTACATATGGGGAGGATGAAGAAGGTGTGTGTAGGTATGTGTATATATGTTTGTATGTATTTGTGAGCAGATTAGTATGTGTATATGTATATATACACACAGTACATATCAATTTTTTACTTGATTGAGTAGAACATCGCTGTCATGATTTGATAAGGATTAAAAGAAACTGAGATAAATTTTGATAAGATTAATATATCAGCAATTATTTTTTATATTTTTTATAAGGTTTATTTATAAGAATTTATATTTTCATTAAGACAATTATTTTTGTAATTCATTTATATCTATTAAATATTATTGGCAATTAAGATAATATATTCAAGTAAGTCTTGAGAATGAATTATTGTATAATTTATTGTAAATATTGTATTGATGTGGAGGCTAAATAATTGACTATTATTAATTTATGGATAAGGGGTGAGATTAAATAAGTTAGTACTTCTTCCCACACTTTTTTTCGGTTACGTGAATCAATCGTTAAATGGTTTTTAAGGTGCAATAATTTTTTATATCACTCTCTTAACTGCAATATTTGGCGCAATATTTCATTCACAGCTATCCTCTGTGCAATCATTCAAATGTGCAAAGTATATTTCTTCTACTAAATTGCATGTTTTTTCTTCAGTTTCAACTTCAATTACACACATTTTTATAGCACACACACACACACATTATTAAGAAAAAAGAAAAAAGTGTCAGACAGACTGCAATGAAAAATTTGGCATGTTTGTGTTATGCTTGTGTGAGTTTCACTTTAAAAGGAACAATCCAAAACGGAAATGAATAATAGAAACAACCATAAGTCCATTCTTGTCTTAGCCGGCAGTCCCATTTGGACACCTTTAAAATATTGACTTAACACGGGTGACGCCTCAGCAGGAACATGCAAGAAATATGAGGTTTGGCGAGTGGGCAGCGCTGTTTCGACACAGTCCCAGTTTTGATTAATTATTCAATTTACTCCCCGTGAAAATTTCAATCCAAAATTTAAGAGACGGCTGCACACTGACCCACTTCTGCCACTCAAACAGGAGGCATGAACAGATCCAGCGGCACCCCTCCTCTGCTCGCACCCTGCACGCCGCTGCACGCTGCTGCTTCTCTGACAACATTAACGTGGATTTTACAGCACACACTAAGCTTACTTCAAACAGGAGGGAATCATGTGACCGTTACACCCCGACCTCACTTCACTCAGGTGGCTAATAAGAGGACAGAGTTGGCTATGAGAGAGCCTGAGTGTTTATGCATCAGTTGTTTTGCACATGATATACATGTAAATAAACTGATGCATTTTCTGAGTTAAAAATACAGGAGGAAATACTGGCAGTACTGCATCTACAGCACTTTCTTTTTTAAATTTTTTTGTGTGCATATTTTCAGGTTATTCCCTTATGACGAGTTTGCGAATTTGTTGGGTCATTTTCTGTTTGTTTGTTTTTTCACTTTTCTTGTTTTGTTTATTTTCTTGAAACTTTTAAAAATGTTTTGCTCATTTTTGGGCCATTTCTTGTTAAGCAGCCTTCTTCCCATGCTTTCTCTTAAAGAAATCAATCTGCTCTGGTTTCAGAGGGTTAATTCACTAGATTATGAGATCATGTGTGGACTCTGGAAATATGAATCAGCTTACCTCCATATTTCTGTCCATGCATTTGGAGGGCGATGACTCGTCTGACCCAGAGGACTCTCCGCAATGGGGGTCGTCCCAGCCTGCATGGGGAGCGTTTGGAGGGTGACAAATTTTCAGAGAGCCGCTCTGACAGGTGTCCACGCCTGCAGCCGCAGTGCAGGGGTCAGCTGCACTGACGGCCCTCCCTAAAGGCCGCTCACTCCGATCCTGTTTGGTTTTGTTCTTCGGTGAGTTGGAGGCACTCTGGGATCTCTGCGGCGAGGCTGTTAGGAGAGATTTTTTTTTAGAGGAGTTACTGACGTCCTCCTGAGCTGGTTTTCTTGGGAGACTTTTTAAAGTGTAGCTGGGGTGTCCTGTTCTGTGCTTCCCCAGCAATAGTCTCCCGTGGGCCTCGAGCAGGTGGCAGAGGAACACGGCTTTTTCTAGCTCAAATTCCTCCCTCTGATGCAATTTATAGACCGCCTGCCCACCATTTAGCTCCTCATAGAGAGTCAGAAGCAACTGCTCCAGTTTTGCATGAGAGTCTCTGCACAAACAGAAAGCCTCTTTTTCTGTAGACTCTCTGTTTTGGCCTCTGTCTGTCTGTTTAGTGTTCACCTCCTTCTCCAGCAGACGCAGGTATCTGTCAGAGTCCTTTTGGCACCCTCGTCTGGCCGCCTGCTCCCTCACAGCCCTACGCTGGTCCTGCTCAGCTTCTTCCCGCAGGTGCTTCAGCTCCACAGAAAGGTGTCCGCGGGCCTGCTGCGTCCGCCTCTTCTCTGCTTCCCAGTCAGCACGCAGCCTCTGCAGCTCTCGCCCAAAGTCAGTCTGGCCCCGGCATGGTTTCTTGGACGAGAGCGCCAGACGGTTATCACTGTCTCTCCTCATGACGCCACGCTCAAAGCACAACATGCAAAGGACGGTGAGAGGTGTTCATTTCTAACAGAGTGGCCACATGTGTCAGAAGTGAGAAGACGTGCAGATGGATGATGGGTAGGAGTCAAACATGCAGCATGCAATTATCACAGCAGGTCACTGGGAGGATGAGAGAAATGAAGACATGCTCAGGTGTTGTTGTTTTTTTTTATGTTTTAGATGAATGAAGCAACAAGAAACGCAGTGTGAAAGCTCAGGTGTTAAAGGACCACTCTAAGATTTATGAGGCTACTTTGGCAGAAATTAATGTGATACAATAAGTATGTTTTCTTCAGTGTACAATTCGCTGAAAATGTCTTTTCTGTTACCTTAAAATGAGCCATTTAAATCTACAAATTGAGCAGGTCCTCATCTATGGAGATTGCCATGTTGCACTATCATATTTCTACAGTAGCCCAGAACAATCAAATCAAACACTGGGCAGTTTTCCATTAACTCTCAAATTGCACAAACTGAAACTGTGAATATAAAACAGGCCAAATGAAAACATGTCAATTTCAAAAGAGAAAACTCTCATTTATCGCAAACAAGTTTTTATAAGGTGGTATGTCAGGCAATTTGAAAAGCTTGGTTTTTTTTTAATATCATTGTATTTTATGCATTTCTCCGCCCCTGTAAAGCACCCTGAACTGCCTTGTGTCTGACTGATGTTGTACATAAACACGTCTTGCCATAAAACGCAGATGCATTGCAAAACTAACAAACAGATGACAGCTCAAAAAACAAAACAGAAGCGATTAATGGAGCTTATGCTCGGGAGCTAACAGTGAGCTGAGGATGCAACAAGTGAGCTGCTCAACTCCAATGAAAATGCGCAAACAGAAATGCTCCGTTAGCTCTTATTACTGCTGCCAGGTTTAACCATCTGTTGCTTAAAATTAGCATAACTCACGGTTCATATTACGGAGCTGGAAGGGGGCTTGGTTCATTAATTAGCTTAATTAAGCTCGCTTTTATATGGTCAACTAAGTGATGTAAATGTACGTAACGGTATTTATTAACGTGAATATCAGTCTGCAGTATACTGGAGTGATGAAAACACATAACTAGTACTAGCTACTACGTGTTGTTAGCAAGTGTTAGCTTAAGTTTTCCAGCAACAACTTGTATCAAACTCACCTCTCAGCGGATTTAACTCCCAAATTTAACTTTTTATGAATGGTGTTCAACTGAGGCACTTCTGTCGGCATTAAAAGTATCCGTCTGATAACGCAAAAGCTGGTCGCGTTAGTTGTTAAAGGTCCACGGAGCCACGCAGGGGACGGTTTGTTTATCTGTGCGGCACCAGAGTCACCGTGGCCAGCCTGCGGTCAAGCTAGTCCCCGCGGTGTTTTACGGTACGTCCGGTATATACGAGGCATTACGGTAAAACATGACTTCAAAATAAAAGCAGCGTTCCGGTTAACTTCACATTAAATCAGTAAATCACACCGTCAGTGATAAATAAAACACAAATAAACGGATAAATAACTGATGTTACATTAATAAATTAATTAAATTAGGAAAAAAGATATTTTGTGTACATATATTGTGTCTCCAACTTCTTTGTACTGGCCTTTAAAGGAACAGTGCTGCCTTTACGTGCGTCCTCAGTTTGTCAAAAATAAATAAATACTACTACTACTACTACAACTACTACTACTACAACTACTACCGTTATTACTACTACTACTACTAATAATAATAATAAATATGTGCATGAACAATGCTGCCTAAATATTTTATTATGATAATAATAGTCATGACACATAAATAAATACATAAATAAATGAATAAAAGCAGTAGTAGTAGTTCTACTAGTAGTAGTAATAATAATAATAATAATAATGAAAAATAGAAAAAATGAAAGGGGGGGGGGGTATTTTTGTGCAGGAATAGTGCTGTCTTCACATGCACTCTCAGTGTGTGACTTGAAAACATGAATAAATAATGATGATGATAATAAAAATAATAACAATAGTCAAAGTTAATAAATTAATAGAATCATTAATTAATCATAATATTTATTTTTATTATTTGTTTTTTAAACATTAATTACAATAATAACCTTTAATGAATAAATATAATTACTAAAGGGGAACAAATAATGTGTGGTTGCTCATATCTTTGTGTGCCTTGTCTCATCATTTAAAGACTGTCCGCTTTAATACTGTATGACCTGTCCTGCATTTGAATGACAGTCATTACGAAAACCAAAATCCATTTTTAATCTGATTTGAACTGTCATACAATAAGAATAGAGTATGCTATGTACTGTCAGGACTCATTATATACATCTCTACCATTTCTAAATGTCTTTGTTAATAAATAAGTTTCACCTTTTATGGCTGCATTTACAGATTTCAGTTTTCTATGTGCATTTTCTCAATCATAGCAGAGCTGCAGACACTCTCTGTAGACATGACCAGCTAACCTGTGTGAGCTGGATGACCACTAGTGGATACAGGCTGCCAGTGCAGAGTTTTAGAAGTTTGCTCATCTGCCTCCATATGTTTCTGATCTTTTCTTTGTTGATCAGAAAAGAGGTTATTAATCAGTCCTCACCCACAATCAAGTATCGGTTGCTCTTTTTAACATACATTATATTTTTCAAAAATGTTTTGATGTAAATGTGTTTTTAATGTGTCCTTTCTGGGTATGATTTGTATCAATGAACCCTTTTAACCCTTTGAAACATGGATGGACATCCGTTTTTTTGTTTGTTTTTTTTGTTTGTTTTTTGCTCTGTGTTCAGATGCCTTTCGCAAGCACTTAAAAATACTGAAACCTGAGCAAATATGTTGATTGTCTGTCAAAAACATGGTAAAAAAAATAAAATAAATAAAAATAAAATGCAGTTGGCAGCTTGACATAAGGTGTCCAGCAAATACACAGAAAATTGCAGTTTAAATGGGTTTCAATGGAGCACTTTTTTACACTTAACAATTTGGATGTAAAAACTTTGTTTCCATAGTGTATTTTAGTTTATTGTAGGAGCTGAGCTGGAAATTCAAAGATTTAACAAAAATAATGTATGCCATATGCATGAACACAGCCAAAATTCTGAGAAAAAGAAGAAGTAAAACCATGTAAAATGAGCCAAACAGTCCCTATACAGGTATGTTTATATGCTCTGGAGAATCGAGTCCAGACATTTTCTCACTTTCTGCAGCAAAAAGCACAGGTGAAATCAATAACATGGATGATGGCTCAGTCCCATTAGTGGGCTGATTAGGAGACGAGGAACAGGTGTGCAACACGGAGAGGGAATGAGGACTCAGTAGGGACGACTCATGGACAGGAAGGGGACAGCAGCATGGTTCAGAGGGACTGGGGAGGCTGGTAGTAACCGGTGAAGATAGCGTGACACCTTGTTTTTTTTTTTTAATTTCTTGTCCCTTTATGTCACCTGATCAGCAGCAGAGGACCAGGTGCATCTTACCTTTCCTTTAATGTGGAATTGAGTCCCTTTATGCTCTCATTCTCCTCACAGTAATATTTTATTACGGCAGTTTATTAGATTTATGTCCTGACTTTAACATGCGACTGCTACACTATCATCTCACATTATGTCTCACTTTTCTTTCCTTCACGTGAGGATATAATGAACAGGAAGGCCCTGTTTCACATGATCCCTGGCTGCTTGATAAAAAGCTTCCTGAGATTTCATTATTTGGCAAAGGCAGTGATATTGAAATGTATAAATCCTCAGAGGTATGTACATACCTTTTCAATATCATGTTCCATCAGAGGCAGAGCGTGCTGTGAGTGACCACTGGGTGGTGCAGAGATCTGAGCATTTCTGTCCACATTTCGGTTGTATTCTTGTCAGTGTTTTTGCATCATGCCGCTCAGATAAGTGCATTAGTTAGTTGGGAGTTTCTTTAATGGTTTGTGTTCACTGTGAGAGTGAAAGAGACGGACAGAAAGAGGGAGACTGAGCATACCACTGTGTGTTATCAGGGTGTCCTTGGGGCCGCTCCCTCTCCCATTTCCATCTCTGTCTGCTCACGTGTGTCAGACTGCTGGAAGAGGCAAAACCCAGAGAGGGAGAGAAATGTAAAAAGCAAAAATCCCCAAAACTGCTGCTGCTGCATCCACTTAATCATTTAACGCACATCCACAGTCATGATACCTCTGAAGATCCCTGAAGAACAACCCTCCCGCCCAAAAAACCGTGAAAGTATCAGAGGACTTTTATTTTTTAAACATAAAATAATAGAAACATCCTAAAATCTGAGAAATGTCCAAAAATCAAAAAGATGTTGAGATACATCCTTTAGTTCTAGATATCTCCTCAAATCCTAGAAAAGTTAAAAAAAAATCTAGAAACATCCTAAAATCAAGAAATGTTCTAAAATCCCAAACAAATCCTAAAATCCTTAAGTTGAGAAAATGTCCTAAAATCTGAGAAATGTCCAAAAATCCTATAGACTTTGAGACACGCCCTCAAATTCTAGAAATGTCCTAAAATCCAGAAACCTCCAAAAATTCTAGAAATGTGCTAATGTGTCACTGAAATCATTAAATCAAACATGTCAGATCAAGTTTATCTATTGAAACCACATTTTATTTGATGTAACATCCCACAGCTGTCGTTCATTTCTAATTAAGGAACTTGATAATAAAGAGGTTAACGTGTCTTGACGTGTGCGTGATGTTTGTGATCCGTGTCGCCGGTGGTGAAACTGTGACACAGAACACTAGCTGTCTTGGTGACCCACTTTAAATGATTGTCTTAGACAAAGGTGGCAGGATGTCACGACTCACTATTTGTGTCAAGTTCAAACTCAAGACCCTGAAAACCACGAGACAAAGGCGTTTCAGTAACCCATGACATACACCCAGAGGTGATCTAACCATGAACTTGGTACCTGTTGGAGTTATGCAAAACACACTCCAGAACATGTACAATGGGCTGACCTCGCCAAGTCATCAACACACCGACAAGACGTGTAGAAAACGAATCCCCTCTGAGGACGTCCCGTTTGCTCACATTGTGTATCTCTGCGCAGAAAGCCAACTGGGAGATGAGCAGACTGGTCTTCCTTTGGCCTTTTGTTTGTGGTATCTTTGTGTCCTCTTTTCATCGTAGCCCTTTTACCTGCAGCAGAGCAGCACAAACATCCGAGTGCAGTGGACTTATCGGCTGTAAATATATATTAAAGTCAGAGAGGTCAGGCCACGTTTAGACGAGAACGGCACTACTAAAAACGGAAAAATGTTTTTGCATTTTAATAAAAATCCCCCCTCATACGATAATATTGAAAATGACCCTCGGGTACAAGGATCCGCAAAAACAACCAAAAACGCTGTGGTATGCATGCCAGGCCAGTAGTAGGGATGCAACTTTGTGATGACGCACCACAGAAGAACGCCAAACACATAACGGCGTTTTTCTAAAGAGCAGTGAGTTTAAACCATACAGTGGTGAAGTAATGAGGCCTAAAACGTGGAAGTCCGTTAGCCTTTTAGCACCTTTGGTTCCCTCGTCTCAAAGTCTCTGTGTTTTTTGAATGGGTCTTAGGTAAAATGCCTTGAATAAGACGTTTTGTTCTACAACATAAAATTCGTCTGTATAAACCCGATTTTCGAACTTTTAGGGTTTTAAGTGTCTTAAAAAAGGTGGTTGCTAACAAGTGGCTAAATGGGACTACAGTGTTTGTCGTTAGACGTCATCTCAGTGGACACAGAAGCTCGTTAAACCCACTCGCCGCCTTTACAGCTTTACAGAGATGCACTGCAGTCGAACTTGTAGATTTATCTGTTTATGATATTTTTCGATCGTGTTTTAAGTGTTTTTACAGCATTTGTCGCGGTGATGTTTAAGTTGTGCGATGAGGATGCAGTTGTTTTATAGCCTAACAATACCTTTTTGCTTCTGGCGATTTCATTTACGCTTCAAAACACACAAAAGTGGTGTTCATCTGTGAAGATTATCATGCTGAACAAAACGTGTATCATACACTTGTGTTCGTCAACAGAGCTAATTTTTGGATATAATCGAAAATCGAAAAAGGGTTTTGACCAGGGAACCAGTGCGATGTTAACTTCCTTGTTGGCCTACAAAAATTCGTCATCCCTTTACCGCTCTGTACACTGCACTGTAAATTTTAAATCTCTATCGCCCCCCTGGTGTCTGTCTGCAGTATAGGTCATAAAGCCCGCCTCTCCATGTTAGTGAATGGGACATAGGCCAAAATAAAAACTCAAAGTACTGTCTCTGAAAGTAGCTCTCATCACCCTGATATTTGTTCAAGGGATAATTTTTATAAAAAATTTGGTTTTAATGAGTTCTTAAATTAAACAAAAGTGTCAATCATTTTCTGCCATGATTGACAGCTGTGTCAGCCAATCCGTGTGCTCCCATTCAATGGCGCTGCTCATGATTGGTCAGACGGTGTTTTGATGGGAACTCGCGCAGCTCTGGTTCTCAATGACATCACCCCTGTAAGATGGCAACGCCCGTATCACGGATATTTTAACCTCACTTCAGCGTAGCGGGGGTAAGTAGGGGCGTTTCGTCCATCTTTATATCCAGTCTTTGGTTTAAACAAACAAGAAGTCCTAAAATGTGGAAGTCCGTTAGCATTTTTGCACTTCCGGTTCCCTTGTCTCAAGTCTCTGTTTTTTTTAATGGGCTTTTGGTAAAATGCCTTAAATAAGGTCTGTGGTTAACACAGGCTACAGATATTTAGAGGTTTTGTTCTTAACATAAAATATGCCCGTATAAACCAGATTTTTGAACATTTAAGGTCTTTAAAAGGACGGTTGCTAACAGTGGCTACATCGGACTACAGTGTTTGTCGAGGACATTAGACGTCATCGCACCGACCATTCAAATGCACCAGAATCTGCCGGTGAGACTGAAAATGGACATAGCCATGATCATTAGCTAGGTCAGGTCACGCTAACAGGAGAGAGTTTTGTAGAAGATTAACTTTATAAATGGGTGGATTTTGTGCTTATTAATGTGGAAATACAGAACTCACGCAGCAGCGACGCAGCAGCGACGCAGCAACAAAGCTGCGTGTGTGAACACCATAAGCATGAAACGCGCTGCAGCTCGGCTGCTGTCTCGTACTGCTTACGCGTGCTGTTTTAAAATGGGCCTAAAGACTGCTGGAAAAAAGTAGGCTATTTTTGCAGAATGGTTGAACAAATTTTCTTCTCCCCATGTGCTTCCACGGCTCATTTTGTTTTGGTAACGTTGGTGTTCCTTCTTCCGGTAAGCCTGCTGTTATTTCCTGTCATTTTTACAAAGGTCTGAACCTTTCGCGGACCAAGGTTCAGCTGTTTGGTCTGGACCATGGTCCAGGGGAGGTTTCACAGATGTCATTTTGTTTCATATCAAACTGAAAAGTCCGAAAGTCCGGACCAAATGACAAAAGTGTGAAAGCACCCTAACTCACAGCTACAGATCAGAACTGTAGTTAAACACTGCTGACCGTCTTTATCACATATGTCTCAGCTGGGAATCCTTTCATCTCATGGAGGCAGCCAGTAACGTGAACCGACAGGGAGCGAGGAGTCATCTGTAGATTAAGCGCTACAGTCGTAGTTTTATCTTTAAGAGACAGCAAAGAAGATGATATTAAATAGTTTTCATAAACGTCACGATCGTCACCGTGTTTAGTGGGTCAATCATGCCAGTCATAAAAAAAGGAAACACTATCTTTCTCTTCCCCTGTGTAAACTGTAGCCTACATTTACTCTGTTGGCACCTTGGGAGCAGATTATAATGCACTAAATCTTTTTCCGTCACATTTGTCTTCCGTCCGGTCTCTTCTAACGAAAATCAGGCGTCTGCTTCCTCTTCCTTCGCAGCAAACAGCTGACGTGTGTGATACAATAGGCCTGCTGTGTTACAGGACATTTGTATTGTATTTCTTGAAATGACACACCTATGATTTAACTGGTAGAGACCAAAAACAGAGCTAAAAGAGAGTGAGTATTTGACCTGAACTCACCAGGTGGCCATAAGCAAGGATTTTTGGATAAGCAACGGTTTGCTAGCAGGTTTAATATTTTCTGTTTGTGTGGTTTTCTAAATTTGTGCAGGAGGGCCTGTATTTTACTACAGCAGATATTTAATTCGATTTTGGTTGTGACTGCAACTGAAATTTTGGTTTTAGATAGAAACATTGTGACAGGTTACTACAAAACACCCACCTTTTGCAACTAAAGTCACTGAAAAACAGTAACAGGTTGCTAAAATACTCCCATGTTTAGTAATTAAAAAGAGGCTGGAAAAACAGTGAGAAGCTGCTACAAAACACCCACATTTGGTGCCTTAAAAGCCACAGGCACCTCAAAAACAGATTGCTACAAAACACTCACACTCGGTACCTAAAAAGCTGACGGCTGGGCTGAACGTCGGCTGTGTGGTGTCGTGTTTACTCAATCCTGTCCTGGAGGTTCAGAAAATTAGCTCAGTGTAACAGAATCTCCGTGTTTTGGCTCAGCTGCTGATTCGGGTGACACCCCTCGAAGGAGCCATGAATTGGTCCTTGAAAACCCTGTCAATGGCCACGGGCAGCCTGCACGTTTCTCCACGGCTCAGGAAGGATTAGTGTTGGGAAGCAATTGCCGCACAATTCAGAGAGTGGCCTCTGGCTTTTCCTCGTAATGAGACGATTGAAAGAACTACATAATATCTTGTATGTGTGAAATAAAACCACATTGAGACATGTTCAGCTCCTTCTGAGCTCGAGGGAGAAAAACAAATAAACGAGATTGAGTGAAGGAATTCATGGAAATAAGGAGTTTATGGAGCGATATTTCTTTGAGGGGATGTGCACGATGAAGTCAAGATCGTGTTGGTGACTCATGAAGATAATACCAGCTTTAAAGAGAATGTATTCAACATTTAACTGAAAAAAACGTTTTGGAGGTGCTGTGCAGGTAGCCATCAGATTCGGCCCAGTTGTGGCTGAGACTGGGCTGACTTCGGGCTGACTTCGGCTCCATGGGGCCAAATGTGAGCCGGCTTTGGTCCCAAATACTTTTGCCCAAATCAGGCCCAGGGGTAACTGTCACAAACACAGGCATATTTCATGTCATTTTTTTTCAAGTTGCGCATTTGGCTTCTTCCCATATTTTGAAAGAAATCAGACCAAATGTGTAATGGTGCTAAATCTGGGCCTGATTGGGCGATGTAGACACGGGCCTATCCTGGCTGAGCCACATCTGCTGGATGAAATGGCTTTTCTTTAACCCTTTAAACCCTGGATCAGTTTTCTTGTGCTTCATTCAGACGTCTCTCAGTGTAGTTTAATTTTTAAACAGAAGAATCATTAGAAAATTATGAAATGACTTGGGAAAAATATTAAGAAATATATATAGAACAATTACGTATTCCAGGGTTTTTTTCTTTTCATTTTCTTTTGGTTTTGTTTGTTTGCTATTGCTTTTATTCATGTTATTTTTATGTCACTTTTACAAATTTGTTGTTAAGTTGCTCAATGCCTTCTTCCTATGTTTTGAAAAAAAATGACACCAGTTTGCTCAGATTTAAAGGGTTAAAAGAGGAATTTTAAAGGTCAAATGCAGCATTCTGACAACGAATACAAGACAAATCTGCATTGCTCATTCATTCATCCATTTAGTGAATCCATTTATTTTGTTTTATTTCTTCATTTAGTTTTTTTTTTTCTGATCCAGTATTTGTCAATTATCATTTTTTGTGAAGACGATATTAAAACATTCAAAACACTCCAGGAACGACTGTGTACAACTTTGTGATTCAGAACTTTTGCTGCCTCATGATCACACAGTCTTTTGCTTTATTTCTTTGTGGGAGAGTCCTATGCACCACACACACACACACACACACACACACACACACACACACACACACACACACACACACACACACACACACACACACACCCTCTATGTGCAGGGGTGAGCAGGACCGCACCTTCTGTGAGCGCTACCTGAAACTGGAGATGCAGGGGTACCAGTGAAGGGTTAGCTTTCATTGTCTTTGTCTTTTTTTTGGCCCCTCCTGCTTTTTTAAAAAACATAGACAGGTACAGGGTGTTAAGAATATTAACATACAATGCTCTGGTATTTATTTTTTTTATGTAATCTCTGTCACTGACGCCAGGTACTTATAGTGAAGCAGGGTGAAGGAGATGAAAGACCGCTGGATACTCCAGAGTTTTCTGCTTCAAACGTGTGTTTTCTGTGTGGAATTAAGCTGCCCGCTTTTTGAGCTCTGAGGACATTTTTAGTACTTTTTTCTGTGGGAGAGGAATTTAATTTAATTTTTTTTATTTTTGTGGGTGACGATAAATACTTTGACAACAGGTATGTATTTTTTTTAAAGTTGTTTTTGCATCATTTATTTGATAATCATGATCATTTTGAACCTGTGACATAACAGTGTTTGTCTTTATATCTTGCCATTATCTGTTATTTAAGCTGATTTTTGCTATAAATGCACATTTTTTCATTCATTTATTGAAATGTGAAGTGTCAGAAGGTTTAGTTAAAATGATTTTTGCAGGGCTGATATTTGAGTTAGAGGTATATAATGTAAAAAAAATTAGATTATATAAATTACTGGAATAAATTCCATCAATTATTGAACATTTAACATTGTCATGATGTATAAAAGATCTCTTTTTGCTTTTATTTTTGTCACAATCCACAAAAACACTAAATAGATTAAAAGTAAAAAAGGATATTGCTCATTAAAGGCTGACACTGATTCTCTGTTTAACTGACAGCATTATTCTGTGGTTTATCTCCGACATTAAGGGGTATTTTTTTGTGGGGCCGAGATCTTTCAGCTATTTCTCAGCACGGGGAAGTGAGAAGGGAGGGGAAGCAGAGCCGACACAAAAGGCAACATTATTCCCCAGCGGATCTGCGCTACATCCCACCATGAATGGAGTATTGAAAAACATAACATTGGGGACTAGATTATTTTTCATCCCTCATAACTGAGCCATTTGTCCCGGAGTTTCGAGTGGTTTGTTGGTACAGTCTGCAAATGAGACGGCCGTGCTCCTCCAGCGCCGTGCTGGTGTTAAACTCCCCACCTCCCAGTTGGAGGATCTCTCTGCGGGCCTCTGCACCTTTTCACACAGCAGTCCACAGAAAATGGACTGAATGTACTAAATGCTGCAGATAATTGTGAGTATACAAACGCAGTGGCTCGGGATTTTAACGCCCCCCTCCTCTTTCTGCCCCCTGCCTCCTGCTCTCCGAGGAGACGAGAGGCGCCCCTGCAGTGTCATCAGGTGGCTAAGCGTTTTGGAGGGTTCTAGTGACAGATTGCAGGAAGCAGCATTTATAGCTGACGATGGGGACCGCAGAAAGCAGAAATGTCTTTTTGTGCCCCGGGGCTCGGAATGTCCACTATCTCGAGGGGCCAATATCAAATTCTCCCCTCATCATCCCCTAATACACATTCCTGTGTAAGGTCAGGGGGAATTCTGCATGAGCGACGAGACAAACAACCCAAGGCCGAGATGCGCACCGCGGCCTCCCAACGACAACGTGCCTCTTAAAAAAAATTGCCTCAAATTTGGATTTAGTCATTTCAAATTCCCCATTTCATTGTGTTGCTGTGTTTGTTAATTTTTGTTGTTCCTGCAAAACAAGTTACATTTGCACGTTTCACATGTATCACAATGTTTTCCAGCCACCAAAGGTTGCTGTTTTGCAGCTACCTCTCGCTGTGTTTCCAGCAGCTTTTGAAGGAACCAAACATGGGTGTTTTGTAGCAACCTCTCTCTATGTTTCCAGATGCTATTCAGCCACCAAAAGTTTTTATGTTTTAGCAACCTATCAGTTTTTCCAGCAGCTTCTTAGGCATAAAATATGGGTGTTTGTAGCAGGCCGATGTTGATTTCTAGCAGTGTTTTTAGGCACCAAAAGTGGGTGTTTCGTTGCAACCATCACTGTTTTCCAATGGCTTTTTAGGTACTAAACATTAGCATTTTATAGCTGCATGTCACTGTGTTTCCAGTGGCTTTTTAGCCACCAAAAGTCAGTGTTTTGTAGCAAATGGTTACTGTATTTCTGGTGGCCTTTTAGATACCAAATGTGGATGTTTTGTAGCGGTGGGCCGTTCTTTTCCAGCGCCTTTCTAGCCCTCAAACATGGATGTTTGTAGTAACCTGTCACTGTTTCTTCAGCAGCTTTTTAGGCACCAAATGTGGATGTTTTGTAGTGTGTAATGTGTCAGTGTTTTTCCAGTGGTTGTTTAGGTACCAAATGTAGGTGTTTTATAGCGACCTGTCACTGTTTTTCTAGTAGCTTTATAGGGACCAAATGTTGGTGTTCTGTAGCGACATGTCACTGTTTATCTAGCAGCTTTTTATGGCCCAAATGTGGATGTTTTGTAGTGACCTGTCAAGTGTTTTTCCAGTAGCTTTTTAGGTACCAAAAGTGGGTGTTTTGTAGTGACCCTTGGCTGTTTCTAAGTGGGGATGGTGTCACAAAAAGAGGCTGAATTTTACCGAGATATCACTACGTTTTGTCCTATTGTAATGTTCTCAGTTGTGAAACTACTCGGATCAATCCGCTGGGTGCTGTCACTGTCATCTAGAACTTTCCCCGCTCACTGTCTATGAAGCAGCTCCACAGTTTACACTGGATGATATCACAAATTTGAGTTTTAGGACTCTAGTTTTTGGATTTTTGATTTGATATGATTTTTATTAGATTATTTCGAATGTGTAAAAAAAACAAAAAATTGAAAAAGTAGTAGTCGTATTTTATTCAGTCATCATTCACAACACAAGGAGAAAAAGTACTTATAATACACACTCTAATGTACTATAAGTATGTACATTAACGTTTGGTGGTATTGACAGAAAAGCTATAGGCAGAATGCTTTTATATGTCTAACCTACATATTTGAAAATGGGACTAATATGTTTTTTATGTTTTAATTTAACTGTAGTATTTTCTTGAATGCCCCTCGCAGTATTAGATGAATGTCATGTCTACCTTGAGAATAATGAGGGCTTTTCTGCGTCCGCACTATCTAACTCTGATTCTTGAGTGATTGTCGGTGAATCCAAATATTCTCCATCCGAAGGAAAATCCCTGATTATCCAAAATCCTGACACAGGTGTCCGCCTCTGTCTGCCAGCTGTTGATGATGCTGGCAGGTTTGGAAATTAAACTTGTTCAGCTCTAATCATCAGTGTCACAGATATGAGTCCGTTTCTCTTGTTACGGCCTCCGTTTTCCGCTGCCAGGTAGGTGCACCACGGCCATTTTGTGCTTACAAAACAGCAATGTAACTTTACTCCCTGATCCCGGTGTTTTATTGGCAAGAACAGCACTTTTCGATGGCACATGGGGCTCCTGGTTTGGTGTTTGTGTGCCAAAGGAGCTTCAATGGTGTCATTAGGCCGTGCTGTTTGAGCGCGTAACCTCGAATGTTTGAGAAATAGGATCTATATAATTTAAAATAAGAATACACCTAACTGTTTGTTTTTATAATTTATCAGAGAAAGGTGTTTTTTTTTCCCCACAGCCACAAATATTTTTTCCCTGAGCGTCCATGAGTGACTCTGGGAAAATGCATTAGGTGTTTGCACCACATGATGCGTTCAAAGGCCGTCAGAAACGTGAAAACCAATGATAATTTCTGTTTTTACAGTTTCTGGTTGGAATAGTGTTTTATTTTGGCAGGCATGTTTTCTTTAAAAAATATTGAAAGAAAAAAAAGGCAAAAACTGTGCAGATAAAAAAAGATCAAGAAAAAATATCGTCAAATAAAATAAAACAATTTAAAAAATGCCAAAAGTTTTTAAAAATCCCACAATATATTTCCAAGGGAAAAGTGAAATATATTAAAAGAAATGAAATTGCTGACATTTTTTTTAAAGAAAAAGAAAAAGAAACATTGCCCAAAGTTCCAAAGGAAAAAAAAGTGAAATATATATTTTTTAAAAAATCTTGAAAATTAAAAAAAAAACCCAACATTTATTAAAGAAAAAAAGCTAAAAAGATTTAATTAAAAAATTGGCAAAAGTTCTTAAAAATCATCAAATAAAAGAAGAAAAAGAAATCACCATCTGACAACTACTAATATTTTTAACATCAAAATTCAGAATTAAAGGTAAAAAATGTTGTCAGGGTGAATAAGATGCCAGTGTGCATTTTAAAAAAGCATCAATCCCAGAGGAGCCTCCTCACAGCTGTTATATCCATGTGCATTGATTTGCATCACATGACCTCTGCTAATGATTATTTTGTTTGAGCTACACATTGCTGAGCCTGACCCCAGACTCCCATCGATACCTACTACAGCACAGTAACATCAGCTGCAGGCGGCGCCACCCAAAACAATCCAATACCAGAATTAGGCTACTCTGACCCAGGACAGAAAGTAGTGATTGTTTAGTAGTAAAAACGGTGTCTGCTCTACTACAGCTGGAGGGGGGGTTCACACACAGTGCAGGAGTCTGATGGGAGACACTGACGGTGTGTGTGAATGTGTGTGTTGCAGGCGGATGGTCAGTCAGGCAGCCATGCGAGGCCAGCGTGTGGCGGAGAGCGCGTGCAGGTGCTGGAACCCGGCCGTCTGGCTGCTGGTGTCCCTGCTGGGGTCCATCGTCTTGGTGGCCGTCAGCGTGCTGCTGCGACTCGGTGAGTGTGTGAGTGTGTGTGTGTGTGTGTGTGTGTGTGTATCTGGAAAATCAGCTGACTGATCGTGAGAAGACAAAATGAAGAAATATTATGATTCAACTTGTCTCCTCAAATTCAGTCAACTTAAAAATTTAAGTCAGCCCAATGAATGTGTTGGATTAAGAAAAACATGAAGAATGAGCAACTTGACCCAAAAAAGGACTTTTCTAGAACTTAAGCATGTTTCTGGAATTTTGGGATTTTTTTTGGATGTTTCTAAGATTACAGGACATTTCTTGAACTTAAGGAAATTTCTAGGATTTAAAGAAAATTCCCAGGATTTAGCACATTTTTGGGATATTAGGTTGTTTCTCGGATTTTAGCGCATTTCTAGAACTTTTCTAGAATTTTGGCACATTTTTTCATATTTTAGGACGTTTCTACGAATTTTAGAAGGCTTATAGGATATGAATTTTAGGACAAAGGATTTTAGGCCATTTCCATGATTTTAGGACATTTCTTTGACTTAAGGACATTTCAAGGATTTTCTGGAAATTTCGAGGATTTTAGGACATTAGGGTCTTATCTAGGGCCTCTGTCGGGGATGCAGAGGATCCTCCACTGGCAATTCTTTTGATCAACAAGCTCTATTTTGATGATGTTTTATGACACTTTATGTATACTAAAAATGCAAAAACAATTCCCAGTGTGATTCACTTTATTTTTATTGTAAAGTAGAAAACGGTTTAGGGGCCACCAGGCACCCTATCAGGGGCCAGATTTGGCCCTTGGGCCGTAAATTGAGTATCACCTTTTTATAATCTTAAATATTATGATGCTTATGATCCCTATATTTTAAAATAATTAACATTTTTCTGTCCACTCAAGTCGTTCCAGGTGAGAGAAAAGGTTATTTCAGTCAAAAACGGAGACAGAAGGAGTTGTTTGAGGATGATGATGATGATGATGCTGATGAAGCTCCCTGTAGATGCATCTGTCTCCACAGTCACTGTCTCCTCCATGTTTACGGCTGATCGCTGGATAAAAGCCCTCAAGTTATTTTGAAGGCAGGCAGCCAGGATCGATTCCCCTCACTGGACGTTATGGATCGACAAATATCAAGAGAGGGCGAATTATTCGAATGTGCTGACTCCGGCTTTTGTCTCTTTAATGGAGCCAAAACAAAACGTGTGGCTCACTAACATTTTTGTTTCTTGTGTTCAATTTTTCAGGAGACATGAAAATCAGCAGACGGGCTGTATACAGTAAGTAATATTTCATTTTTAATTTTCTCAGTTGAGAAGTCGTTTTTCAGATTTTGTTGTGTTCATGAGCTTTGAGGTCGTAAAGTGGGAACAACGTGGAGGCTACAAAGGAGCTGGGTTACATTATATATATATATATACACTGTATGTATATATATATATATATATATATATATATACACTGTATGTATATATATATATATATATATATATAGTATGGAACTGGGAAGATGACATGGTCAAATGACAATGTCAAAATGTGATATTAAAGACTCACAGAATTACTAATACAACACATAAAATACACTTTTTTCAATTGCAGCTCCTATCTTGTTCCTAAAAAGGCTGTTTTTCTGCCTCAGAATGACTTGATTTCATTCATGGTGATTATATTTGACAGATTATAGCTCACTCAGTCCCTTTTACCTGTTGTAATACCTTTAATGGACCAATACAACACATTGCGTGTGATTTAGTCATTCGCACACATTTTTAAAAAAAAGAAAAAAAATCAAACACACTTCCATGTCACTTCTCATTTTATATATTATATTTTATATTTATGGACAGCAGTTAACATTAACACCATATTTCTCTTTACATGTGATCAAAAATGTGTATTTAATATGTGAATTAATAAAAGAGTTTCTTCCGTTTTACCAAACATTGACTTTTGCCGCCATATTTATACATTTATGACGTCAAGTAGGCAACTCGAGTTCTAAAATAACGATGTTAGCAATGTCAATACACTGGCCTGGCTGCTCTAGAGTTTAAATTTGCAGCTAATAGATGCAGATACTAAAATGTGACGCAACTAAAAGTAAATGAGAGCTACTAGGAGCAAAATAACAAAATATATTACTTTTTTCCGTCAGTTGTTGACTCTGTTTTCTGCTGCCAAGAAAACTGAGGCAACTGAGGTACCATTTAAATTTCCCAGTTTCTCACTGGTAATTACAACTTTGGAGGGTCGGCTGACCATTCAGTATCACATGAGAAGGAGCACGCGAGAGCGGACTTTAACGTCTGTATGTGACATGCAGCCGTCTCCTGGGTAAAACTCGTTCAACGTCAAATCGAAGTTTAAATGGTTATCGTAGGTTTAGGCAAAAAACTAGCTAACACTTAAGTTTGATTTAGAAAAAACTTCATGTCTTTGGTTAAAAAAAAGCATTTAACGTGACATAATGCGCCAAGCAAGTGAGTGACGGACAGACATAAGTTACGTGTTTCACGTGTTACATCACATCACATCATATTAAAACAGCCATGACGAAAAACAGCTGGCTCCGGGGTGAAACTCACCAAATGTCGACTCACGTCTTCAACTCACGTCTTCAACTCACGTCTTCTTCGTTTTTTGTCTTGTTAAGTTGTTTGCTGCCTTCTCCCAATGTTTTTGAAAGAAATCAAACCACCTGGCTCTGCTTTCAAAGGGTTAAACCAGAACCTGTACGTGACACCATCGAACATTTGTCATTGAAGCTAAAACAAATAGTTTCCCTTCATTTTTGTTCATGTATCAGTGGCACCGTGAACTGACCTAATTTTGGCTATGAGGGGCCGAAAAATCTCCCAGGTGTCATTGTGAGTGGCTGAAATCGGAGATTTGTCTTCAGGGGTTAGGTCGTCATCTATACGTACACATTCACAAACATCTAACAGCGAAAGTCTTCTTACACACACACATACACACACACACACACACACACACACACACACACACACCTCAGAAACATGAACCATCTGTGTTTTGCATATCAGAGTCAGAATCGACCATTTATAGTAATTTGACTCCATCCTCTGTGTGTAATCGCCATAACTGCTATAAAAAGGACAACAGAGAGGAACAAATAAAGATAACAGACGGAGTATTATGTGCACAAACATGTGGAGTGCCATTTCATGCGGCAGTTGTGACTCAGCCGGGATAGGCCCGTGTCTGAAACGCCCAAACAGGCCCAGATTTGGCAACAATTAATGAAAACCTGATGAAAAAAATTGAGTGTTTTTTTTTCCAAAAACGTGAAGAATGCAATGACCAATTTAAGAAAAAATGACTTTACAAACTATCAGTGTAAAACAGAAAGCTGTTTATTTCTGTATCTGTACAGTATATGGTAAAATATTGGCAGCACAGATGGCAGCAATACGCTGTTATTCCACAGTATCCATACTGTGTACGTTTGTTTCAGACTATTACCGTGAAATTTAAACACAGCATATTGCCATGTCATCCACAGGGCTAAAGGTGAAAATATTCCTTTAACACAACAAAAACGAAAAAAACAACGTCAGAGCGAACTTCCCAACTCAGAAACTACGACCTTCAGATATCACATGAACGCAGCATATAAGAGTGTCTGCACAATATTTAATATAATGCCAATATCTCTGCCTTTCTATGCTGCTAACAAAGAAAATAATCCAAATTAAAGGAGCAGGCTAACATATTTTTGCTGTAGCTGCAGCGCTGATGGTCTGAACAGGCCTCCTGTTGTGGTTTCAGTCTGTGTCTCGTGTTACAGGAAAATAGATATAGTAGATATAGAGTACAGTAACTATGGAAAGCCAAGAGCCTCCTTTCAACAAATAATTTGACCACTCTCTCCCTCTCTCTCTCTCGTTCTCTCTCTCATATTCCCTCCTGTTTCAGCCAATGGCGTGCAAACGTCTGCGAGGACGCAGCACCAAGGTAAGCCCGCAGCCGCAGCCGCCTCCGTCTGCACACCTTCCCAGACACTCATGTTCAGGACAACATGTCTGCATCTAGGCCATGAAAACCTATCAGCGGACTGGCTGTGTGTCAGTGACAGAGAGTACAGAGTCAGTGCCCGAGGCTTTTTAAACAAGGTCACTTCCCCACTTCTCCATTTCCCTAATCCCCACTTATTTGCTATGTAACCTCCCAGCCTCCTGCACCCACCCGCTCACTTCCAAGGAGTCATGTGGCGTATTGTGTGCCTTAACTCGGTAGGATTAGACTTTTCAACCAATTACCTGTCATTAGAGAGCCTCAAATTTTTTTTCTTCTCCAAATACAACCATGTTGTTAAAATAAGACAGTAGAGCAGTGACACTTCACTTAGAGCTTGTTGAAAAAGTCTGGACCCAATAGGGTGCCAGGTGGCACCCCAGCCGTTTTCTAATTCACAATAAAAATAAAGTGATTCACAAACTGTTTAGGTACTTTTAGTATACATAAGGTGCCAGAGTGCATAAAACAGCATCAGAAAAAAAATGATTCCCCACAACCCCCAAAAAAGGTCCTAGCTAAGACCCTAATGTCCTAAAATCCTGAGAAATGTCCTAAAATCCTTGGATCATCCTAAAGTTCTAGAAATGTCCTGAAATCTTAGAAACATCCTTAAATTGTGGAAACATCCTATAATCCTAGAAATGTTTTAAAATCCAAGAAATGTCCTAAAATCTGAGAAACATCCTAATGTTCTAGAAATGTTCTGAAATCCTTGAAACTTCCCCAAATCTTAGAAACATCCTAAAATGTGAGGAAGACTTTACAATCCTGCAAAAATCATAAAATCCTAGAAATGTCCTAACTTCCTAGAAATTTCCTAAAATCCTATGGAATAACCTTAAATCCTGGTAACGTCCTAAAATCCAAGAAATGTTTGAAGATCATAGTAATGTCCTAAAATCCTAGAAATGTCCTTAAATCCCAGAAATGTCCTTAAATCCAAGGAATGGCCTGTAATCCAAGAAATATCCTAAAACCCTAGAAATTTACTTAAACTTCTGGGAACATCCTGAATCCTAGAAACATCCTAAAATCTGATAAACATCCTAAACTGTGCGAAAGGTTTTAAAATCCTGCAAACATACTAAAATCCTACAAATGTCCTAACTTTCTAGAAATGTCCTAAAATCCACAAAACGTCCTTAAATCCTAGACACATTCTAAAGTCCAAGACGTGCTAAAATCCTAGAAATGTCCTGAAGTCCTAGAAATGTCCTAAAATCCTAGAAACATGTATGGGCTGCTGCGACTGGCCCCTGGCCTCCTGTCATTTTGGCCCCCAAACAAAGCAAGTTGAGTATCCCTGGTTTCGAGAGTTCACGGGCCTCAGATTTTTCATCGAGGCGTCTCGATCATTAACAGACAACCTGAGTGTCCTCGTCTCACTCAGAGACAGAAAGATTAAACGCTGAATATTTTAAGTTTTGACGGTTTTCATCTGCTCGTCTCTCCAAAGTCAAACTGATGAACGGACGTCACAGGTGTGAGGGCAGAGTCGAGGTGTACCACAACGACTCCTGGGGCACGGTGTGCGACGACGACTGGGACATGGTGGACGCCAACGTGGTGTGTCGGCAGCTGGACTGCGGCGTGGCCGTGGCCGTGCACAGCAGCTCTCAGTTCGGACAGGGCGGCGGCTTAATCCTGCTGGACAACGTGGACTGCAGTGGAAGTGAGACAGACCTGAGCCGCTGCCCCAGTCTGGACTGGGGCGTCCACAACTGTTACCACTACGAGGACGTGGGCGTCACCTGCAGAGGTAAAGCCTTTAATCCTTTAACCCTCTGAAAGCTAAACAAACTCGCTCCATTTTTTCAGCAGAAAAGAAAGTAAACAAACACACAAACAAGGACATATCCTAAAAAATAGGTAAAATATAAATATATATTTTTTCTGTGAAATAATTTTAAGTATTTAAATAGAAGAATACTGAGTATTATTTTTTTTTTACATTTTCCCTCATTTTTTTGGATAATGTTTAAAAACGCTCATCAGCTAATTTTATAGTAATTTTTTTGCCACCTCATACTAACGTTTTGTTATTTGCAGGATGTTTCTTTCTGAGCTGTTCATTGACTTTTTGGCATGTTTTCAAAAGAAATCAAACCATTTTTTCAGGTTTCAGAGGTCTAAATGTTTGTGGGAGGCGTCTGGATGCTGCACAAGAGAACTGATTTTTATTGAGGTTTTAAAATGAGTGAAATTTTTGCTCCTTTGTCGTTTTGCTGTTAGAGCCGCCGGTGGGACCTGCAGGTCCTGAGGATCGCACCACACCGCCCCGCGAGATCTCGGGTTTACGTAAGTGCTCCTGCTTTTATCTAAATGAAACTGGTTTTCTGCCAAACATCACAGGGAGGGATTTGTCTTTTGTGGCATGAAGGCAAACGGCCAAAATCCAGAAACAAATAATTTTGATAAAATAAACTAGACAATGTGTGAAAAATGAAAATATATATAAACAATAGTTAACTTGGAAATAACTACATGAGTGACAGTTTATGCTCACCTCCTTTGAGTTCCCTCCAAAATATATATGTCACTTCCTGAAAATGGTCTCAGTGGAAATGTCTTTGCAGTCTTTGGTGGAAAATTACTTAAAGGACACTATATGTGTACAATATATGGAGTCAGAGGAGTGCCTTAAAAACATGCTGTAAATTATTGAAATATACAGTCAAAAAAGCAAAATAAAAATTATTAATTATATTTGATTTCTTTCATTTTCGTCTTTGTTTATTATTTATTTACGTATATTTATTGACATCGTGTCGTATGTGCTGAAAAGTTCCCAACAAAGTAGGGTTCATAAAAGAAAAAAGCAAAATAAATCAAAAGACAACTTAAAAAATATACAGAAAAAAAGAATAATGTATGTGCAAACAAATGAATGTATGAATTTTTTATATATATAAATGTTTGCAAAAATTGCTGAATGAGTAAATGTGAAAATTAGTTAATATTATATATATTAAAATATGTTATTTATTATTATTTTTTGTCTTTTTATTTCCTCATTTCTTCCTTTTTTTTGAAATGTCTTCTTTTCATGTCACTCCTCTGACTCCATATGAAATTTAAAAATTATTAAAGAATATTTTCGAATTTTATTGCTTATAGTTATAGAAGTTGATTACAAAAAACATATGGATTTTCAAAACATATAAATATTTGCAGAATTTGCTGAAAGAATGAATATTACTTTGATAAATAATCATGTATTCCTCTGACTCCATATGAAATTATAGAGATTATTGAAGAATATTTAATATACAATATACAGAATATACAAAAAACAAACATGCATTTTCAAAACATATAAATATTCTCAGAAATTGCTGAAAGATTAAATGTGAAAATAAATTAATATTATATATAATTAAGATATGCCATATTATTATATTCTGTCTTTATATTTCTACATGTCTAGTCTTTTTTTGCATATTTATTCTTTTTAATGTCACTCCTATCAATCCATATAAAATTATAAAAAAAAATATAAAAGAATATTTCATAATTGTATGGCTTATTTATATAAAAGTTGCACATGTACAGTAAAAAATGCTTTCTAGAAATATATATTTTAAATATGCATTAATCTGTCTTAGTGTGATAAAGGGGACTTTAATCTATATTTTGATATATTTGAAGTTTGACTCATTTTAAAGGAAATGAAAGTAATTTATGGAGAGAGAAATGTTTCTGAATAACAGCAATGATGCACGTGGATGTTTAATTATGCAGCAGTATGATATACGTTAGCCGTATTAATTTAAAAACATGATGTCACATAATGTCAGGCGACAGAGCGTCACCGCTTTGCTCACAGCCTCTTTCTGCTGCCCTCAACTGGCCAAAAAAATCACTTATTTTCCGTCTCAGTATTCGACCCTGAAAATCAAAAACCACACCTGCGTGTGTGACGTTAATCTTCAGTGAACGCAGCTGATGAAATTAGTCGTCCAGCTCCAGAAATGGAATCTTGCCATCAGACTCTTCTCATTACAGTGTGATTTTTTTTTTTTTTACAAAAAATGTGTAAAAATATGTTGAATATTCAGAGGAAATAAACTTGAGGCTTTTCTCTGTATTAGATTAGGTGTTTATTTTTACGCTCGAGGATCCAAATCTAGCAGGCAGGTGGTACGCCAGATGTTCCTACAAAATAAGAGGGCAGGTTTCATTAAATAATGACTGATGGCTTATTTTGTCATTTAGTTGGCTGAAATTGCAGGAATTTTCCTGGAATGAACACAGTCAGGTTTATTTAGGAAAAAAAGCATATTTATTCAGTAAATATAAACCAAATGGAGGAGCCATCCCATCTTTTTTTAAGAAATATTCTTTTAATATAATTTTATATTTTTCATTGGCAGCCAGAAGATTAAAAAAAATATATAAATCACAACAAAAATCAAGTGTTTAAAGGTTTAAAATAATTTTAAAAAATGCAAACCAAGAGACTAGATGGCAGGTGAACAGGTGAAAGCACACAAGGATAGATGAATATTTTTTTTAATAAATGAAATAAGTAAGTAAGAAAATAAATAAACAAATTAATAAATAATAATAATAATAATGATAATAATAATAATAATGAAAAGGTGACACGACATCAAAAGCTTGTGCGCTCAAAGTATCTTTTGGGAAACTACCTCTAAAGCATCTTGAATTCCAGGCCGTCCTTATTGTTTGCTCGTTTTGTCTTTGTTTGGGTTTTTTTTTCTCTTAAATCCCGAGAGGATCATGAGACTAGAACAGAATCCAGTTCTCTTCACAAGTGACGTATCGAGCGAGTTCTCTGGTGTCCTTCCTGAAACCCACTGGGAACGTAGTGAAGCACATTTTTAAATGATGGACACATGAGAAAGTCTATTGTCTCTCTGCTAAAGGTGTTTTTTTCGTTTTTTCCAAATGGCAACATCTGTCTTTAGTGCCGTATCAGATGTTCACCTTAACTTCAGGAGCCACAGTGTGTAACGTATATGCCCTGTATCAGTGTCAGTTCCTCTGTCTTGGTGGGGGACACGTATCAAGGAGGAGTAATTTTGGGCATAATTCTCTGCATTCTGGTCCATTTTTAAACACCTTTTTGTGCCCTTTTTTTGGTATCAGTCATCAATTTCGTTACTTATTCATCTTGCTATGTATTCCTATTTGTATATCCACATCTTTTGTATACTTATGTATTATTTTATTTATTCTGATTTACTTATTTATTCTTTTTTTCCCCCCACTGGACTCCTGTAAGAAAGTCCGGGGTTTGTTGGACCGTTCGTTAGAGCGTACAAAAAATTGAGAAATGTCCTAAGCTGAAAGAAATTTCCTAAATTCCTTTAAACGTCCTGAATTCCCGGAAATGTCCTTAAATCTGAGGAATGTCCTTAAATCTTAGAAATGTCCCAATATCTTATAAATGTGCTGAGACCACCCTAAAATCAACCTGAAATCCTAAAATCCTTGAAATATCCTATAGTCACAGAAGTTCCTAAAATCCAAGAAATGTTCTGAGGAATATCCTAAAATCTTAGATTTGTCTGAAAATCCTACAAATATCGTAAAATCTTAGAAATGTCCTCAAATCTGAGAATTGTTCTGAGATCATCCTAAAAACCTACAAAACATCCCAAAGTCAGAATTTTTCTAATATCCAAAAAACATCCTCAGACCTAAAAATGTCCTAAAATCTGATAAATGGCCCAAAAATCCAATAAATTTGCTAAAATCCTGAAAATGTCCTAAAATCTCGAAAACATGCTAAAATCCCAGACAGGTTTTAGAGATTGTAGAAACATCCTAAAATCATCTTAAAATCCCAGAAACATGTACGGGGCCGCTGCGACTGGCCCCTGGCCTCCTGACATTTTGCAAAAAATGTCAAAGAAAGCTGAATGTCCCTGCTGTAGAGAATAACGTCTCCGTGAATGTCCGTCCCTCTTGCTTTAGGAGACGGCACCATCCGTCTGATGAATGGAAAGGACAGCTGCCAGGGCCGGGTGGAGATCTACTACCACGGAAAGTGGGGGACGGTGTGTGACGACGACTGGATCCTCAACAACGCTCATGTGGTGTGTCAGCAGACGGGCTGCGGCAGCGCCGTCGCCGCTCACACCAACTCCTACTTCGGCTACGGGACCGGTCTGATCCTGCTGGACAACGTCAACTGCTACGGCACCGAGCAGGAGCTGATGAGGTGCAAGAGCCTGGGCTGGGGCAAACACAACTGTGGACACCACGAGGACGCCGGGGTCACCTGCTCAGGTACGCCGCTCTCAGTCATAAAGTACGCCTTATAAATCTGAGCAAAATGATTTATTTCTTTTAAAAACGTGGAAAGTAGTGAGCAAGGTAACCACACAAAAAACAAACAAACAAGAAATTGGTAAAAAGTTGAAAGAAGGGGTGCTGCATGTCACCCCCCCTCTGTCTCTCCCCCCTTCACACTGGTGCTGTCCTGTCAAATAAAGGCAAAAACACCCAAAAAATATCTAAAAAAAAAAAAAAAAAGAAAAGAAAATAAATTGAAAGAAAATTACCTCAAAATAAGCAAAAAAAGAAAAGTAAAAAACAAAAACAAACAATAAAATAACCCGAATAAAGGTTTAAAAAATTAAAAAATGATTTTGATTTATTTTTTAAATCTGTAACATAATTTTACACATATTATTATAAATATTATAAACACACGTTTTGGACATTTGATATTTTTTAATAATTGTCACAATCATTTTCAGTCATTTCTTGCAGGTTTTTGGACATTCCTTGCCAAGTTGGTCATTACATTTTTTCCCATGTTTTTCTTTAAAGAAATCAAACCAGTTTACTTTATTTTGAAAAGACATTGCATTCAACAAGTGTAAACAGACTGTTTGATTCATTAGTATTTTTTTTTATTTTCCCCCTTTATATTTCCCATTTTTATATTAACTTATATTCATCCTTCATCACATTCATTTCCTTATTCTTTTACAGATTTATTGTTTTTTTCTGGGCTCTCCTCTGACTCCATAATTCTACATATAGTCAAGTTAAATAAATTATATCCACCGCAATTATTTCCACTGCTACTAATATTTCCTACGATAAACCTCTATAAATTTTTTTCCCATACCTTACATATTTATTGATTTTATGGCACTTTTGTGACTCCTTAGACTATAAGTCAGTTGTTAATGTTGAGGTATAGAATAAAAACATTTATTTAATTTATTGATTCTCGGGGAACATTACAGTAAATAAGGAGGATGAGAAAAGTTTATAATGGCACAAGTTATCTCTGTTAGTAACAAGCAGTTATTATATTGGTAGAAACAGGAATATTAAAAGTTGTACTGCAAGTATATAAAGTAAATAAAGTATATAAATATATAAATATTAAATTTTTCTACCCCCTTCAGGATCCACCACTGCGCCTCCTGCGGTGACAGAAAACCAGAAAACAGTCTGGACGACATATAACACTGAAGGTATGCAAACACGCGGTGCAGCGGGTGCATATTATTGCAGTGATTATTACCACATTGCATCAGCATGTTATTTTGCTGATTTTTTTTCTCAGTAAAAAAAAATCAAATGTGCACTTTTTCAAATGACCAGCAGAGGGAGCCATTTCTCCCACACTGTCTTTAAATGTGACCCACTGCAGTGAGACATGAACGACCTCAGAGCGAGTGTCACTATCGGGTACTTTTGTGTACTGAGAGTAATTTTGTCGTGCATTATGTGTTTCCTGCAGCAACAGATAAAGTTCCCGTCACCATGTCGCAAACTACAACAACTGTTACCACGACTGCTCCGACAAAAGGTAACAACGCTGAACTTTAAACACAAATATACCTCAAGTTTTAATGTTGGGTCGAGCATGAAGCATCACAGACCAGAGACAGTCAACTGTCTTTGCTTTAGGGGCCATTTTTGACAGAAGGACAGGGGCCAGTGGACACACACGTCTCAGGATTTCAGGATGTTTCTAGGATTTTATGACTTTACTTGGATTTTAGTACGTTTCTAAGATTTTGAGATATTTCTCTGAATTTAGGACATTTCTGGGATTTGTGGACACATTTAGGATGTTTCTGGATCTCAGAATATTCCTGGGATTTAAGGTCATTTCTCAGATTTCAGGACGTTTCCAGGATTTCAACACATTTCAAGGATGTAGGGATATTTCTAGGTTTCCAAGATTTGGGGATATTTCTCAGATTTTGGGATATATCTAGGATTTCAGAACGTTTCTAGGATTTTTGGACAAATTTAGGATGTTTCAAACATCTCAGAATATTATATTATATTATATTATATTATATTATATTATATTATATTTCTTGGATTTAAGGACGTTTGAAGGATTTTAGGATGTTTCTCAAATTTTAGCACCTTTCTAGGTTTTCAGCACATTTCTAGGATTTAAGGCTGTTTCTCAGATTTTAGGATTTTTCTAGAATTAGGATGATTTTAGGATGTTTTTAAGATCTCAGAACATTTCGCGGACTTTTGTAATTTTAAGTGTGAATGAGTTTATTTTTATCGTGAATCAGGCACCTTTTTGGGGCCCGGATGACGTGTCGATTTATTCCCGTGCAGGCAAACCAGCCATCCGTCTGATGAATCCTAACAATAACAACACCTGCGAGGGCCGCGTAGAGGTCTTCTACAAAAACGTTTGGGGGACCGTGTGCGATGATGACTGGGACATGGTCAACGCCAACGTGGTGTGCAGGCAGGTCGGCTGTGGTCCTGCTCTTGGGGCCAAGACCCAGGCCTACTACGGCTACGGTCCGGGGCCGATCCTTCTGGACAATGTGGAGTGTAGCGGCTTCGAGCCGGAGCTGTCCGAGTGCTTCCACCTGGGCTGGGGTCAACACAACTGTGGACATCACGAGGACGCCGGAGTCCTCTGTGCATGTAAGACCTGGACCTCTTTAACATCAAACAGCAGATCCTTTACTTGAGTAGAAGTACCAGTACTACACTGTTAAAATACTCTGAACAAAGTCCTGCATTCAAAACCCATTTGAGACATCATTTACGAGACGTTACTTTGATGACAAAAAATAATTTCGGGACATTTAGCAGACTTTTTTTTTCAAAACCAGGTATTTTTAATGATACGTTTGGACATTTAGCAGACACTTTTTAATGAGTATTTTTAACAAGGCATTGGGATATTTAGCAGATGTTTCTCTGGCAACAATATTAGGTATTTTTAAACAGAATTTGGGACATTTAGCAGAATTTTTTGACCCCAAAGCCAGGTATTTTTAATGATTTGTCGGGACATTTAGCAGACTTTTTTTTTGCAACAAAACCAGGTATTTTAATGAGATATTGTGAAATTTAGCAGACAAAACCAATTATTTTTAACAATATATTGGGACATTGAGTAGACTTTTTTTGTTTTGTTTTATTTTGGGGGTTTTCTTTTTTGCAACACAACCAGGTATTTTAATGAGACATTGGGAAATTCAGCAGACTTTTTTGACAACAAAACCAGATATTTTTAAGAAGACCTAGGGACAATTACCAGACCATTTTTTTCCGGCCGTGTTTCTCGCTACAACAAACAAACAAAAATCTTAATCTGAAAAGTAACTAAAACTGTCAAATAAATAAAAACTCCAATATTTGCCTTTGATATGTGACACATACTCACACACACCTCAGGCATGGACAGTGCGCACCCTCACACTCACACGAAAACCACACATTTTATAGGTTCTTATGTGCCCTAAACTCAGTATTGTTTTTCATCGAAATAATGTTGTTTTAATGATGTCTTTTACATGTGTGATGTTTGTGAGGATTGATTAGCTTGTAATGCAGGACGAATTTCCGTGCAAACGGACAGTAAAGTGTTATCTTATCTCATCTTATCTCATCTTATCTTAGTGGAGTAAAAGTGGCACAAAATGGAAATACTCAAGTACACCATAAGAACCTCATTTACTTGAGTAAATGTACTTAATGACACCCCAGCGCTGTCATTAGGCAGCACACACAGTACTGACGCAGGAAGTGTCTGTATCACAAAGCTCTATCTTAAGTCATCAATTCCACTGGAAGCCCGCACTTCCTTTTTATCCGGTCAGCGGTGCTCGCCCTGCTGAGCTGTCCGCTTGCAATGTATGACTGTAGTACTCTGAGGAGGAGACGGCCCAGAGAGCATAAAAAATACAGTGGATGAGTCAAGGCACATCAGCGTCACGGCATGCCTGCAGGCCAAATTTCACTTCTGCGGGGCTAAATCAAAAGCGCATACAGACTCCCCTTCACTTATATAGCTCAGCCTTTCTTTCAAGACTAAAGGCTGCAGTTTGTGATCAGCTGTGGAGTGAATCTGCGTTTATCAGGTGATTACGATTGGCATGACATGTTTTTATTTTGTAAATTATAGTTGTTGCTAAACAGTGTTGCTGCAGATTGTGTCCCCGTACTGCAGCCTTAAAGGTATATTTCATCTGTAAAATGACCGTTTGTGTATCATTCAGCCTTCTCAGCATGTTACCCCTTAATACCTGCAAAGACAGATCAGTTTTCAGGTGCTGCATTCAGACGCCTTTCACTATCATTTAAACCTCTGAAACAAGAGAAACTGGTCGGATTTCATTCAAAATACAACAAAAAAAAAACATAATGAAAAGCTTGTCAAGAAATGTCCTGCAAACTGCAATTTGAAAAAAATTAAGGAAATGTCCAGAAAAATATAATTATATATTTCAAATGATGTTAAAGACAAAAAGAGGTGGGGGGGATTTCATTTTTAGCACTTTCTTGAGCTCATTTTCTTTTATTTATTTATTTATTTATGTATTTGTTTATTTATTTATTTAGCATATTTTCCATACATTTTCTTGTTACTTTTTACAAATTTCTTGTTAATTCTTGGGCATTTTTTGTAAAGATGCTTGTCGCCCTCTTCCTGTGTTTTTCAAAGAAATCAAACCAATTTGCTCAAATTTCACAGGTTAAAAATTCAAAAGGGAACATTCTTCATAAAACTGAAGTCAACAGGGTCCACATTTAACAGCAAAAAAACTATAAAATATCAAAATAATATAATATATCCAAAATATTGATATAATATATAATGTAATATATCGATAAAATATATCAAAATATCTTGTTTGGATTTGTAAAAAGTTTTCTTGACTTATTTAAGGTGAAATGAGAAAAACTTCCTACATTGATCACAATTTATTTTTTGCATTTGTCAGCTGATATTTCCAAAATATGCTCAGAAACATCACAGTTTTTTCTGCTTTTCTTCCCTCAGCTTTTGATCACTACACTGGATACGGACGTGACTTCAGAGTGACGGAAACGATACCTACCACCACCAGCATCACCACCAAACAGCCCTCTGAAGGTAGGTTAACCCTTTGAAACCTGAGAAAATTTTCTTGATGTCACTCAAAAACATGAGAAGAAAGCACGAGCAATAAAAGAAGATAGAGAAAAAAAGTTAAAAAATAAATAAATAAATAAATAAATAAAAGAAAATTACCTGAAAATTAGTGAAAATAAAATAAAAAGGCAAACAAGATTTGGAAAAAGTGCTTAGAAAAGTAAAAATAATTCTGTAATGTGTAAACATGATAATTATAATATAGTTTTTCTTTAGCTTTTTCCCTTTTTTCCCCTAAACATTTTTTCTTTGGCTGTTTAAAAATAATTTTATGAATGAATTTGCAATTTGTGTAATATTTCCTACCAAAGGTGCTTATTGCCTTTTTTAATTTTTTTTTTTTAAATTTTGAAAGAAATTGCTCAGGGTTTAAAGGTCAAAATATTGTGAACAGTATCTGTAAGCAGCACAAGAAATGTGATGTTGCTCCAGACTTCAAAGTGTTGAATATATTAATTAACTGACTGAAATCTTTATTTCAAACATTTACCTTTTTTTTTTTACCCCAAGACCATAAATAGACAAACCAACAAAATAATACTGCATAAACAAACAAACAAACAAACAAACACACAAACAAAAAAACAAACAAAATAAACAGTCAAATCAAATGTTTGAAAAGGAGTGGGAATAAACTTATCTGATCCCGACCACTCTCCATTATTCATTATCTAATAAATCTACACATGCTTCCTTGCTTAAATGTGAATACAAAATAAATAGAAATGACATATATATACACACACACACATATATACACGCATAAACATACAATATACAATATATATATATATATAAAATGAAAAAAGTAGAATATAAAGAACACAAAATGTATGTATAAAAGGTGCAATGGAGGGATTGTACAGAGTGCAGAAGTTGGAGTTGCAATGCAAATATCATGTGCATGTATTCTGTATATATATATATATATATATATATATATATATATATATATATACACACACACACACACACACACACACACACATATATGGTTTCAGACACAGCTCTGAATGTATCTGACTCTTCTTTGTTTCGCAGGGACGCTGAGGCTGGTGGCTGGTCAGCACCAGTGTGAGGGCCGGGTGGAGATGTATTCAGGTTCTGAATGGGGCACAGTCTGCGATGATGCCTGGGACCTCCCTGACGCTAAGGTTGTGTGTCGCCAGCTGGGCTGCGGAGAGGCCACGGCGGCCCGGGGAGAGGCTTTCTTCGGGCCCGGCACAGGAACGATCCTGATGGACAATCTCAAGTGCAAAGGTATGGAGACCACACTGCAGAATTGCTCCCATATACCCTCGGATGTGCACAACTGCGACCACTTTGAAGATGCTGGCGTCATCTGCTCGCTGTCGTGATTTCAGCAGAGCCACACTCCCATCTCCACCATGGGCAGGAAGTGGGCGCACCAATCTGGGACTTGTAAACAATATGTAAATAACAGCTTTCACATCGCTGAAGGAATACTCCACCACCACCAACATACAAAATAACTCATACGACAATATATGATTACATACTATAAACTATCTATGCCTATTAAGCACTTTATAAATAAATATATATATGATAAAAAAATACAATGTACACAGTTTTTTATTTGATAAAGAAAGCTTTTACCTGCCTGTCTCTCTACTTTTTGCCCCCAAATGTTAAAAATATTTACTGTACATGTGATTGTTTGATTTTTAAGTAAGAAAAACTGGAGTTAGTCCTCTTCAGTTATTATTAATCGTGTGGCTAAAAGGAGACCACTTTGTAGACTTCAGCTCCAAAATCCGCAAATATGTATAATAATGCAAACAGAAATATAAACGGGGAAAAAACTGAAGAATGCAAGATAACAGAAACATCCATAAATGTGTTATTTATCTTGTGAATACAGCTTCTCTGCATCTGCATATAAAATGATGTGTTACTTGTGTCTGTAAACCATCATATAAATAAATGTAACTAATAATCATTTACATGTGACAAAATAAATCTTATTTTTCAGTATATAATACATTTTGATGTAAAAACAGAGATTTTTATGAAGCAGTATCTGCAGTGTTATTATTCCTAAACATATGCTTTAATTAATTTATAATAATGGTTCATGCAAATATGGCGACTCTGTTTTACAGCAGGTTTTACACCCTCGTTTCCATCATTTGTCATTTATTAAAGAACCCCAGAGAGGCGAGGTGAAATTAGGCAAGGTTTATCTCCTATGGAGGAGATATTATCTATTATTAACACAGGAGATTTTATCTCTTATGTAAGAGGTTCTGGGCAGCAGTGCCCGCCTTTTTTGAAAAAATAACTATATAAATGAATAAATATGGAGGCAATGTTATCCAAACGTTTATCTCCTAAGTTGGACATGTTATCTCATACTTTGCATAGGAGATACAGTATTATCTCCTAGGTATGAGGTTTATGCTAACATTATTTGCAATGGTTTCTTGTGGACAATGTTATCCAAAAGTAGGAGATATGTCCTATACAGCACAAGGTTTTGGTCAATATTGTCCACATTTTAAAAAAATCTGGTGGGCAATGTGATCCAAAAGTTTATCCTATTCTACATATGAGATATAACATTAATTTTCTACATAGGAGATATTTTGTCCTATCGTACACAGGAGATATTATCTCCTAGGTATTAGGTATTGGCCAAAATTGCCAGAAATCCTTTTTTGGGCAAGTTTATTCCCTACATAACATATATTTTTCCACACCCATACATAGGACAGTTTTATCCAAAAGATAATTTCGTATGTAGGAGATATTATCTCCTAGGTACAAGCTAATCTTAAGTTTTGACCAACATTGCCTGTAAAATATTCTTTTTTTAATTCTCAGGATTCCTGTAATTTACCATTTGTATTGAATAGAAACAAGCTAATCATTGAGCTTATGCATGATGTTAGCTTAGTCCCCCCATGTCAGCAAGAAAAAAAAATAAAAAAAATAATCCAAACATTTAATACATAAAATAATATATTGCTGTAAAATATTTTATAGTTTTAGATTTAAAATATCCCCAGGAATTAAAGATACGTTGCTATCAGTATTAAGCTATAGAGACAGTATATTGAATCTGAGTTTTGACGAGTCATCACTTAAATGGAGATATTTTGGCGTTGACGCTGTAGATGGTTAAACTGCAGATATCTGAGGTAACACTTTGATTGTAAAAGTAAATTTAGTTTTGTGAGTCAGATTTAGACATTTATTCTGCATCTTAAATAAGCATTTTGATAAATAATACTGTTAGAGAAAAATATTTTAATGGCATTCTGACTGAAAAAAGAAGCTAAAGTAGCTTTCCATACAGCCTGATAAGGGTTAAGAGCAAAGTTGGAGCTGACTGATCATTTTCAGAAACATCCAGAGTCGACACAGGCTGGGAAACAGAATGGGCTGTGTACAGTAAGAGGGCGTGTTTGATGACTCATGATAAATGACTCAGCATGTCAGCGTTATGAGCCTGCTCACAATCACTACGGTCACCAGGAAAGGCACGTCCAGAAATGGCATATCCATGGTTACAAAGATGGTTTTACGAACAAATTTCTATTACATCAGACGTTATATTCATTCATTTAAAAACAGCTATGCAAATATTAGAAATTCAGCACTAATATTCTGTAATCTAAAAATGAAATGTGCTTCTGTGCCTCTCCTTTACAAAGAAAGCATGTCGCAGTAATGTCAAACACGAGATATGAACTGCTCTGTGCTCACAGGTGTGTCTTTTCTTTATCAGCTACAGTGTTTGAAGGTGACTCAGCCAATCAGACATGAGGACAGCAAATCTCTTTCACTGACTGCACTGTAATCATTACTGCAGAGATAAAATAAAATACATGTATTTGTGTTTAGATATTACCTGTTACAGATATTGTACATTGAGCACACTGTTTAATAAAAAAAAAAAACAACAACAACAAAAAAAAAATCAGGGCTCAGCAAAAAATGCAAAATGACCTCAGAGACATAAAACTACCACAAAATGATTAGAAATGGGGCAAAACAACTACGAAAGACACAAAATAACTAAAAACAGATGCAAAATTACCTCAAAGAGACACGAAACAACCACAAAGTGACACAAAATGTTCTCAAAGAGGCAAAAAATTACTACTAAAGGAGCAAAATAACTACAAAAAACACAACAAAATAATTGAAAAACAGATGCAAAATGATCTCAAAGAGACACAAAATGACCCAAAACAGACGCAGTGACCTCAAAGAGACAGAAACAATCACAAAGTGACACAAAATGATCTCAAAGAGGCAAAAATGACTACAAAGGGGGGAAACAACTACAACAAAAATGAAAAAATAACCAAAAACAGATGCAAAATGACCTCAAAGAAACACAAAATGACCCAAAACATTCAAAATGACCCCAAAAAGACACAAAATGACCCCAAAGAGTCACTAAATGACCTCTTAGAGACAGAATAAGACCACAAAGAGACACAAAATGACCAAAAAACAGACAATGAGCAGCCTCAGAGACACAAAATGAGCCAGAACAGACAAAATGACCCCAAAGAGACACAAAATGACCCCAAACAGATACAAAAGTACCATAAAAGACACAAATCAATGCTATCCAATGCAATTCGAATGCCTCTGATACCAAAATCTTGTCCTGTTGCCGACAGATTCTGCATTCGTGTGCAGATATCTGTTTATAGAGATTATGAAACAACCACAAGGAGACACAAAACCCCTCAAAAAAGATGCATAAAGAGATGCAAAACGACAAAGAAGAGGCAAAACCACCTCGGCCTGCGTGTCTTGCTTCAGTAAAGTAGGGCTGTGGCCCTTCTGCGTATCACTGCTCAGAGGCCAATTGTCTCATAATACGCCCATAACTTTTTATTTTTTCTGGGGTGGCATCACGTGCGAGCGCTGCTGAGGGCACACACGTCGTCAGAGTTTTAATTTAAATTTTTGTCTCCACTACTCATATCATCTGAAATTATTAACATTCCTGTTTATCGCTTAAAAAAATTAAAATACCAACAATAAGAAATATCAAGCGCCAACAAAATTTACACTCTAAAATTCCTTTTAAATATGAATTAGGGAAAAGAAAAGGGAATATATATATATATATATATATATATATATATATATATATATAGGAGAATAAGAAAAAAATTGTTTTAACAACTTTATTTTTATTTTGGGGAATTAACTTAAAATATGTGTTCATAAATTTGGTAATAACACTTTAGGATTTCTTTTATATAATTTGGGAAACTTTGTTAGAGCAAATGAACACATTTTAAGTTGATTCCTCATCAAAATTAAATTTTCACATTATTCAAAGAATTTTATGTACTGTTACCATAATTGTGAACTAGTACAAAATAAATTGATCCAATATATTTTTCACATTGTTATTTTTTTTATATATATTTTATTTCCCCTCCAAACCATTTCCATGCAGCTTTTTAATTTGCAATATACCACAAATAAATGTCCCAATCAAAATCAAAATATGCATCCAAAGACATAATTAACCAAAATATCTGCCAAAAAAAAAAGAAAAGTTGGAGATGCAGACAAGCAATGACCACCGTATTCTAGTTGGTAATATACCGTACACGTTTCTTATACATTAAATTAATTATTTAAAATGAATTTTAAAGTGTTAAAGGGCAGAACATTTAAATAAAAAAGCCTGTGTGAACAGACTTGCATCATTTTATTTGTATTTTAAATCCGTCAGGTGAGACGTGACTCTGACACATTACTGCCTCTCAGGTTTAGGACTGAATTGCACCTAAAAATAAAAATGCAGTTTACTGATCAAACAGTACAAACTGGCAGGTAGCCAATCATGATGGGGTGACACCTGAGGGGGCCAATGAGATTTCAGGGGTGGCCTGTGCTGCCCTGGCCTCTTTCTGGACACGCCCCTGGCACAAGGAAGAGGAAGTGTTGGCCTGGTTTCTGCTCTCCCAAAAAATGTTTGTTACCCACAGATTTTTTTAGATTCATCAGACAGATAGTCAGGATCCCAAAAAACTGCATCTGTTTAAGGTCAGTTTTGTCTATTTTTGGTTATTTAGTGTCTCCTTGTGGTTATTTTTTGTCCCACTGAAGTTTTGCTCCTTTTTGTCGTCCCTCTGGGCCTCTGAGGTTATTTGTGTCTCATTTAGGTCAATGTGTGTCTCTTTGAGGTCATGCTGTGTGTGTGTTTGGGGTGTTTTATGTCTCTTGTGGCTTTTTTTAGTTACTTTGTGTATTTTTGTAGATGTTTCTGTGGTCATTTTGTGTCTATTTGAGGTCATTTTATGTCATCTGAGGTCATTTTTGTCTCTGTTTTTGGTCATTTAGTGTCTCCTTGTGGTTATTTTCTGTCTTTTTGAAGTTATTTTGCTCCTTTTTGAATTTGTTTTGTGTCTCTGAGGTCATTTTTGTCTCATTTTTGTCTCATTTAGGTCAGTGTGTTTGTGTATCTGTGGCATAATTTCACATCATTTATTGTCTTTTGTAGCTGTGTTGTGTCTCTTTGTAGTTATTTCGCCCCTCTGTGGTTCTTTTGTGTCTCTTTAAGGTCATTTTATGTCATTTGAGGTAATTTTGTGTGTTTTTGGCCATTTAGTGTCGTTATTTTTGGTCTCTTTGCAGTTGTTTTGCTCCTTTTTGTGTTCCTTTGGGTCTCTGAGGTTATCTGAGTCTCATTCAGGTCAGTGTGTGTCTCTTTGTAGTTGTTCTGCCCGTTTTTACGATCCTTCTGTGTTTCTTTGAGGTCATTATTGTGTGTTTTTAGGTCAGTGTGTTTCTCTCTGAGGGCATTTTGTGTGTGTTTTCAGGTGTTTTATTTATCTGTGATATCATTTACTGTTTAGTTTTAGTTTTTTTGTGTCTGTAATTATTTTGCGTCTTCTTATGGACATTCTGTGTCTTTTTGAGGCCATTTTGTGCGTGTTTTGGGTTTCTGTGTGTCTGAGGTCATTTTTGTCTCATTTAGGTCAATTTGAGTCTCTTTTAGACCATTTAGTGTCTATTTTAGTCGTATTGTGTTGTTTTGGAGTTGTATTTCCCCGTTTTGTGGTTCTTTTGCGTCTCTTGTACCTCCTTGTGGTTATTTTTTTGTCTTTTGTCGTTTTGTCCCCTTTTGTATGCCTTGTGTCTTTTTTCAGGTAATTTTGTTTGCTTTTAAGTCTTTTGTGTCTCTGTAAGGTCATTTTGTGTCTTTTGTAGTCCTTCTGTGTCTCTTTGTAGTTGTTTTGTGTCTCTTTGTAGTTATTTTGTCCCTCTTTGTGGTATTTTTGTGTCTCCTTGAGGTCATTTTATGTCATTTGAAGTCTTTTTGTGTGTCTTTGGTAATTTTGTGCGTCTTTGTGGTTATGGACCCTTTACTTTTTATTGGTCGCTTTGTGTCTCTTTGAAGACCCTTTGTGTCGTTTTGAGGTCATTGTGTATGTGGTTGTAGTTGTTTTGTTTCTCTTTGAGGTCATTTTGCGACTTTTTTGGTCATTTGTGTCTTTGTAGTACTTTCTTGTTTCTTGGAGATCATATTGTTTCTTTTTGAGGTCACTTTGTGTCTTTTATGGATGTTTTACTTCTTTTTTGGGTCGTTTCATGGCTCTTTGAGACAATTTTGTGTAATTTTTGTTGTTTTGTGTCCCTTTTAAATCCCTTTTTGTCATTTTGAGGTCATTTTGTATGTGGTTTTAGTTTTTTGTGTCTCCTTGGGATCATTTTGTGTCTTTTTGTGGAACTTTTTTGTCTCTTTGAGGTCATTTTGTATCATTGAAGTAATTCTGTTGCTTTTTGAGTTAATTTTGTCCTCTTTTAAAGTCATTTTGTGTCTTCTATGGACATTTTATTTGTCCTTTTGTGTCTTTTTGAGGTCATTTGTGTCGTTTTGAGGTCATTTTGTGTGTGTTTTTAGATATTTTATGTCTCTTTGAGCTCTGTCTTTTAAATCAAAAATGTATAAAGAGATGCAAAACAACAAAAAAGAGGTAAAATCACCTCTGTCTGTGTGCTATGCTCCTCTAAGTGGGAGGTATAGTGGGGCCTTTTGCATATCAGTGCCCCGGTGCCCACTGTCTCATAATCCGCCCATGCTCATAAAGTAAAGCTCTGTATTTGTGAATCTGTCCTTGGAAAGCTCGATAGATCCGCTACAGTATATGTGAGCACGCTGTAAAAACGACCTCCTTCTGCTCGGATATGTGCAGCCTACATTGCCTCAGTGTAGGGCAATAGGCTGTGCTGTCATTTTCTGTGGACTGCCAAGCCCGTTACATCACTCTGCGAAGACACGCCTTTTTGGGTGGTGACACAACCGAGGGAAAGTGCTCGGAGGGGGAGGGGTGTCCCGTCGGCAGGCACTCAGACAGCAGGCAGCAGCTGCAGCGGAGAGAAGGACCCGGTATCTGCATTAAAAACCTTCATATAACGATTCTTCAGCTCCGAAACACAAACGACAGCAAACACACGCACGACATCTGAAAATGGTAGACCGCGAGCAACTGGTGCAGAAAGCCAGGCTGGCCGAGCAGGCGGAGAGGTACGATGATATGGCAGCTGCCATGAAATCGGTGAGTAGGCTTCCTCTGAAATGACCTTTCTCTTTGTATCTTTCAAAAATCATAAATCCTCTTTGATTTGTGTGCGTGTGCGTAATTATGAGAAATGCGTAAAAGCTGGTTTGTAGCATTACGCAGACACGAGACGCTGCCTCCCGTGTTGTAGGACACATTTTGACTTTACGCGGATAAACTACGCAAAATTGGTGTATGAAACTTATGATTAAAGAACACGTTTATAAGAAATACATAATTACGAGCGGGGTATATTAGTGCTATGGTAAGATTTGGGCAGCATCATGCTGGAGAGGACTGCAAGGCCCGTAAAGCCTATGTTCGTGTTTCACCCGCTTCCTTTTATTTGAAGATATCAGTGAAAGCGTTTCGACACGATGATGTTGGAATAAAACACGCACTTTGCAGTGAATCGGGGGTTTGTGTGCGGTGTGTTGCGGTGGATTGTGGTTGAAATGCGGGCTGTTTGATCTTGGGGCGGTGCCTTTCACCAGGCTCCTTTAAAAGACGGCCAGGCTGCTCGGTTGTGAAAGCACCGGGCGGAAATAAAGGCGCAGAAAAATAACAAAAAGACGCGTTTTAACCGAGTGTGCGTGTGTGTGGGTCAAATGTGAGCTCGGTGGCGAAAATGGGCTCAAAATGTCGAAAGATGCGCAAAGTGGAGCGGAGGACGAGCTTAGGTGGTACCATGATGATGAGAGTGACATCGCAGGCTGTGCTGATGGTCGTGTTCCGGTTTGCACGAGAGATAATTTAGGGCGAATTGCCGCTTTTTCTTTGGCTGGATGCTGAGGTGATGTGGAGGCCCACTTTGCGCTTCATTTTTGCGCATTGGGAAGGAGCAATGTTGGCTGAAGGTTGATCGCAATCGATTTGCGCAGAAGCGGCGCACAAAATGCGAACCTTACAGACGTGGGTGTTGGTGGACGGACAGCTCTTCCAGAAAGCTCTCTGGATGTCATATTGCAGCAAATGGTAGTTTTTTTTTTAGTGTGTGTGTGTCTGCAAAGTGTACTGTGATGACGGGCTGCGTGTGTTAATCGATGCTGTGGAGGAACCGCATCCCTGCGTCCTCGACCTCTTCCAGCAGGTTCCCACACAGAGGCGTGCCGCAGCATCTGCCAAGATGCAGCACAGGCCCACCCGTAGTGCACCATTTCACAGGCAGCGTTTATCACAAAGGCTGCATCTCTGTGGATCTACAGTCAGAGCACAAAGGAAGACACAAACTGGCTGTGGAAAGTCATGCAAATATTTTATGTGTGAGAATGAAATTTGTGTGCAGGGCTTCTTATTGTGTCCGTGGTTACAAATTGTGGCTTTTAAGTGATATTAGATTTCTTTATTATGCATTTAGCTTTCTTGTTTTTAGCTGTAGGTATGCAGTTTTGGTCATATTTCTACAATTTCCCTCAAAAAAACTGTCATATATTTTGTGCTTTTATTAACAAGGCCTGTTTCCTAGAGGAAGTTTTCTACCGGAGCTCAACAAGTTAAGCCATGAGCGAGTTTAAAAGGCCACGCTCGTGTGCCGCTCTCCAGGACCAGGCTGTAGTGGTAATGCCAGAGGGGGGCCCGGGGGCTCCACCCCTTCTCCATTTGTGCCGAGTCAGAGGGAGAGCTGCCCCTCACCCAGCCAGTCTCTCTGCAGCACTGGGCAGCGGGGTGTGTCTGCTGCCTCGCCCATCTTTTGAGGGGAATCCCTTGCCACTGCAGACATGGTAACCGCCCCGATGGCAACGGAACCAAATAAGCAGGATTACAGTCGACAGGAGGACTGAAAAACGCCTCACACTCACACACACTCGCACCATGAACCGTAATGTTCGCGTGGACCGCTGATCTCACCAGCGCCCTTATGAGGTGATAATACAAAAGATATCAGGGCAGCATGTCTCACCATCAAAAAATACTTCTACAGCGTCATTATTGAGTCATCTTTAACCCTTTGAAACCTGGATTTCGTTTCTTGTGCAGACTTTTTCACAACTGTATGAACAGATTGGTTTGCTGAAAATCAGCAACTTGAAAAAAGTGTTCCGCAAATTGCAACGAATTTGTAAAAAATATTTTTTAAAAAGCAACAGCCCCCCCCCCCCTGCATTTAATTTTAAGGTAATTGTTTTGTTTGTATTTTTTCTGTAACTTTCTTTTCTTTTAATTTTTAGGTAATGTTTTTGTACTTTTTAGAAATTCTTTGCAATTGCAAATGTTTTGAATATTTTCATACAACTTGGGAAACAGGCAGTGAGTAACTTGGCAAAAGATAACACGCAAATTGAAAGAAATTGGGAAAAGGTGAAAAGACAATGACCTGAAAATTAGTTAAAAATGTTTTTTTAAAGGAGGAAGAAAAGTATTAAAAATTCTATATTTTTGAAAGAAAATGGAAAATACCAATACATCAATTTTTTAATCTTACATTATCAGAATTATATATTTATTTTTTAAAAAGATTTTAAAGAACTTTTTCAGGCACTTGTTTTTATTTTCATTTTTATTTTTTTAAATTCAGGCTGTTTTCTTGTAACTGTATTAACATCTTGTCATATTTGGGACAATTTCTTGTAAAGTTGAAGAGGAAATCAAGCCAAGCTGCTCAGGTTTCAAAGGGTTAAGACTCGTGAAATCAGTTTGAGTGACCTTCATTTTCAGTATGCAAAAAAGAAAAGTATTTTTGTGAGAATCATAGGCTTGAAGATATGACAAAATACAAAAAAATATAAAAACTCAATAAATAGTCATCCCTAAAATACTGCCACAATATTAATATCTACGTATTTCATCATATCGTGACTTTTGATTTTGTTGCCCAGCCTCTATGAAGCTTTTGAGGAGATTTAAAATATCGTGATATATATTGTGAACCGTGATATGGCCAAAAAATACTGTGATGTTATTTAAAGGCCTCATAGCGCCCAGCCCCGTGTTACAGTATTTACCAAAAATCAGCTCCTCAGCGCTCTGAAACAGAAGTTGCCACCGGCCACACAGCGTGAATTTGGATTTAAGCTGCTGTTGCAGAACAACAAAAAATAATTGATATGCAGGAAAACTATGGTTTTATCCGAAAACATTAAAAAAAAAAGTTTACTAAAAAAATTATCATATCTGTTAATCTATAATCGATCTGGCATTTTTAATACTGATATCAGAAAAGACAAAGAAAGTTAAGAAATCATTTTGGATGACGCACAAAAACAGGTGTATTACAGCACCTGGCCGACAATTATTAGTATTTAATGAGCGCCATAACTGATAATTGAAACTGATAAGCATTTACAATAAAAGTGAAAAATCTTTGTCAATATTTAGAATTTGGAATAAATCCAACTCCAATACAAAACTTTATTTAATCAAAAAAAAAAATGAAAAAAAAAAAAACTAAAAAGTTCCGAGCAACTTTATTTTTTCCAATAAAATCAAGTGAAAATTAAAATAAAAAATTAATAAATAAAAACATCTCCTTGAGGTTTACAAAATAAAAGTTCCTCCCATGCTGACACTTTCTTTGCACTTTTTAATTAATTTATTTAATCGGCAATCATTAAAATAAAACTGCCAAATATCAACCCCAACAAATCTACCACGCTGATAATCTGCTGATCCCTAAAATATATTCTCTGATTTATTGAAGTCAAGGCCTGTTGGTTTTATCTCACTTTTATAGACTCACAGGTCTTATCTCGACTGATTTAATTTAGTGACCGTAGCCAGTATGATGTGCCGATTTGATTTAGTTATTGTGTATTCGCTGTGTGACACACACACACACACACACACACACACACACACACACACACACTCTCACACTGCAGAGCGTCTCAGGAAGTGCATGGCACAGAGAGCCAGGGCTCATCACACTTAATGAAGCGGATGCATTATTCTGTCATGGACGCATTAACAGACGCGTTGAGCTGCAGCTGCTTCATACACTGAATGTATGTTTCTTTATAGTTCATCTGAACTGTAACTTTGGTATTTTTCATCCCTGTTTCTGCAGTGTTTTTGTGCTAAAGTGACTAATGGGAACAACAGTTTTTAAAAATAGTCCTGAGTGCTGCAGAGCTGCAGTGTAACCACTCAGGGCACGTGTGCACCGTCAGTGCACGTCTACTTAAAGTGTTTGTTTTTGTCTTTGACACGTTCGTATTTTAGCAGTTTATGGAAAGGATCCCTACAGAGATAGACCGCACTGTTAAAGAGTAATATCCTTTTTGTTTAGCCAGAAACAAACTCGAAATTGCTAATAAAGAAACAGCCAGACTCCTTTTAAATAAATTGTCATTTTAGCATCAAAGATCACACTTCACTGGAAGTCCACAGAAACAAAATAAAACAATAAAAAATTTAATAAGGATTTAGTCAGTGATGCTCAACTTATGGCCCGTGGACCAAGTCTGGCCCCTAATAGCCATTTTCTGATTCACAGTAAAAGTAAGCTGCCAGAGTGCATAAAACAGCAAAATACAGCTTGTTTATCAAAAAAAGTGCTCGTGGAGGATCCCCCGCACCCCCCGACAGAGGTCCTAGGTATATAAACAAAATGTCCTAAAATCTTAGAAATCTTGTCAAATCCTAAAATCTGAGAAATGTCCTAAAACCCTAAAAATGCCATAAAATTCTAGAAACGTTGTCCAACCTGAGAAATGTCCTTAAATCCAAGAAACATCCTAAAATCCTAGAAACATTTTTAAAGCATCCTGCAAACTGTGAGATCTTTGCAATCTTTGGTTTAGTGCAGCTACAGTCTAATCTTAAAAAATGTGGGTACAACATCAAGTTTGACGCATGCAAACTGCACGAAACATCACTGACTGAACCGCAGGCTGTGACGTCTGTCCGTCAGTGTCGATACACAACAAAAAACCGTCGGCGGCGTGTCGTCCAGCTACGCCGCTGTAGTGGTGAGAAAAATGTAAAAAATTCGCTGTAGCGGGATTTGAGTGTGTCAGAAAGAAGAAGAAGAGGAGAATGTGGACGAGGTCATGACTGGAAAAGATGCCAACGTGGCCAATTTTGTGACACGAGCTTGACACATTTACTGCCTGCTAGCATTCAGCAGAGTGGCGCCGATCCGGTGCTGGATTTCTGTTGGCTGGTTAGTTGACTTGCAGCAGATGAACCTCTCTCACTGTGCGACGTGGACCGCCGTTTTTGAGAGATATCGCCACGTTTCTTAATGATGCTCATCTTTTGTCTGAGACATCCCAAAATCACACGGTGTTACAGGCTGAAGGGCTCATCTTTCCGTTACGGCCCCACGACCTCCGGCACCTTCAGGTGGAAATAATGACGGCTAGTTTGGCGGCTGCAATAGAAATAAAGCTGCTAATGTTTTGAACGTCTGTCGCCATGGTTACTGGAACGTTATCTGCAGAGGAGAATGTTGTTTGAACGACATTTTGGAAAATATTGCTTTAGTTTTGTGCAAATGTGTCTGTCTGGAAATGCGTCTCGTGTGTGCATGTTTCACACTGAGAAGATGTTTTCAGCAGGAAGGATGAATCCTCTCTTCTTCTTCTCCTCCTTCTTCCATTTTTAGCCGTCCTCTCTTTCCTTTGAACTACATCAGAAGTGCCGCGCAGCGTGGATGTGTCATTGTGACGTCTGACGGTGCCGCCGGCATTTATTTATGTCGCCGCACTCGTCGACGGTGACTAAGCAAAAAGGAAAAGTCGACATCATGGCAGCAAAATGACGCTAAAATAGTGTCGCTCAGTTCTGCAAAATGTAATCAGATGAAGCTGATTAGAGAGAGAGTGTGTGTGTGTGTGTGTGTGTGTGTGTGTGTGTGTGTGTGTGTGTGTGTGTGTGTGTGTGTGTGTGTGTGTGTGTGTGTGTGTGTGTGTGTGTGTGTGTGTGTGGGAGAGGTGGGCTTCTCTTGTGGTGCCTTTGTGACTCATCATTGACTCATTTCGGGACGTCCTGAAATGTCCTGAGGTGACACCGGCTGAGTTCAGAATTGAATTGAGGTTTTAGGTTTTAGGTTTTTTTTAGTGCGTTAGGAAATAAAGTGAAGAAGTTTGATGCTTCCAATCAATGCCCTCTGGACAAAATCTGCAAAAAAATGAGGATGAACTACAAAATGTTCACATCTTCTGCAGCTATAACCCCGTTTCCAAATTTAGCACTCTGATGTAGCAATCAGGATCTAAGATTTAGCTCCTCATAGGTGGAAAAAACAGATCATGGGCATTTATTTTGGGAAAATAACTCTTATTTAATGTTGAAGATATCTCCCACAAGATGCACAATCCCACTCACACCCACGCCGGGAGAATCTGCTCACTCCTGAACGCAGCATCGTTTTCTGTTAAAAAACAGCAAAAATCAGCCTCAGGTGGCTCGCTGAGTTTGAGGTGGGAATTTAAAAAAACACGATGGATCGGGTCCCTGTTTCTCGTCCAGGCGATGTTGTCAGCAGCAGACAAATCAGATGCTGCAGTGTCAGCCGTCAGCGATGGTGTTAAACTAACTGTCAGCACGGGAAACTGAAACGTTACGTGGTTTATTTCACTGTTTGGTGACAAACGTTTTACAGTGTGTGGAGGGGACACTCGACCTGCTCTGCTCAGGGGCCAATTCTGCAAAACGACAGGAGGCCAGGGGCCACAGCAGCCACGTACATGTTTCTAGGTTTTTTGGGATTTTTTAGGTTTTTTTTCTTAGGATTTTAGAACATTTCTAGAATTTCAGGACATTTTTGGGAATATGTGACATTTCTACGATTTTAAGCTATTTCTAGAATTTTAGGTTGTTTCTTGGATTATAGGACATTTCTGGGATTTTAAGCACATTTATATGATTTTGGCACATATGCAGAATTTTAGGGATGATTCTAGGATTTTAGAGACATCGATCAGATTTTAGGACATTTGTAGGATTTTAGGATATTTCTAGGATTTAAGGACATTATGATCTTAGCTAGGACCGCGGTTTTGGTGCTCTTTTGGCACCTTATGGATACTAAAAGTATAAAAACAATTCCCAGCATGAATCACTTTATTTTTATTGTGAATTTGAAAATGGCTCGGGGGCCACCAGGCAGCCTGTTGGGGGCCAGACTTGGTCCAGGGGCTTTAAGTTGAGCATCACAGATTTAATCCTTATGAAAATATAAACAGGTGTATTATATAAATGATGAAACTCTGTAAAGTTGTGAATGTTGAAATTAGCTACAGAGACCAGAACCATTTTTTGTGCGAGGTTTTTTTCGGCCGTAAAGTTGGACATTTTAACATGCTGCTTTGTGGGGACTGACTCTGTTTTGGAGCCGGCCTCTAGTGGACATTAGAGGAACTGCAGTTTGCATCGTCTTCATTTCTCAGCCTTGCAGGTTTCTGCTCGGGCCCTGTGGGGACGGGCCGTCTCCTCGGTGTCCCGGTAACGCTGCAGTGGTGAATAAGTGTGACAGTTACTGCTCTCTGGAGGAAACTGGTCAGGGAGCAAACAAGGACTCCGACAGCTTGCAGAAATACATTTTTAAAAACTTCTCCCCGCTTTAATTTTGGATCTTGTGTTTATTGCGTTTTGTTCGTGGAGTCCACATTTCATATTTGGTTTGAAGTTTCGAGGCTTTATTGCTTCGGCACCGTGACGAAGGTTATTTGTTTGGGATTTCATTCCCCCGAATGAGTTTACAGGATTATTACAGAGCAGCAGAAAGTGTGAAAAGGGTGATTCTGACAGGACGGGAGAGCTGGGAGGAACCCCGACACAGTTTCTGAGCAAGTATTAGTAATGCATTACACAATAATCTCAGCGCTGTCATTGTCAGTAACTCTGCCAGTCAGCACGCGAGGAGCTGCAGCGCCTCCAAACTGTGATCAGGAGTTCAAAATAAGGTTTGATTTAACTAATGTGGCTTAATGCTAATTGTGTGGCAGGTTATATATATATTTTTTTTTTGCTGTCATAGAAGAGAACTGGGAGGAGCTGAATTAACCCTTATTTAACCTTTTTCAGACAGAAGCATCTAAAAATAACAGCGAAGCAGGAAAAAGTGGGTTTAACATGACAGTACTGTGATATACACCCTTTATATATTTTAATAAGCTGTTGGTTACTCACAGTAATATCTGACGCGTCATATCTCTTCTGTCGACTGACAGAAGCAGTTTTAACCCTTTGAAACCAGGCTCGACATCAGTTTTCTTGTGCTGTGTTCAGACGCCTTTCAAAAGCATTTTAAACCTTTTAAACACGAGCAAACTGGTTTTATTTATTTCAAAAAACATCAGCAACTTGGTACTAAATGTCCCCAAATTGGAAAAAAAAAATCACTTAAAATTAGCTTAAAAAAGGGAGACAGAATCGTAAAAATCTGTTTAATAACTAGTGGAAAAATATAAAGACACATATATTAAATATTTAAGTTAAGCTACAGAAAAAATGTACTTATAATTCTTTTTTATTGTAGAACTTATCACGTCATTTTCTATTTTTGTTCTTGTACTTTCCTGTTTTGTTGTTAATTACAGGCAATTTTCTTGTAACTAAAAAAAAATCAAATTTTTGGGTTATTTCTTGTTATGTTGTTCATGACCTTTTGTCCATGTTTTTGAGAGAAATCAAGCTAATTTGCTCAGATTTCAAGCAGGTTTTTTTTTTCCAGCGTTAAAATATCTGTGTTTGCATTATTCATTAAAAATTAAATGTCATCTGTAGCAGCGAGAGAAAACTATCTGCATTTGTGATTTTTAACACGCTGACGTTACATTAACCTGCATATTCGCTCTAACTCACCTCGACTCTGCTCGGCAGAGATCTGCTGCGGCAGCTGCCGTCCTGGTATTTCTGTTCGTCCGCTCCTTTTTCCTGAGCTGGTCCGTTCGGGATTCTTGGATCCTTTATTCTTTATCGAACCTGCCTGCATTTCCACCAGTTTTAGCGCAGATTCATTAAACAAAGATGAGTCATCAGTTTCACGATCCACAACAGAAGTGAACAGGATTCACAAAACCTCCGATCACGTTGATTTCCTGCAAACTTTTGTTCTGTTTTTGCAGATATTTGTTTTAATCAAAAAGACAAATTTGAACCAAATATTAATGAGACAGCTGCATGCTCTTTTCTGTCTCACGCGACGTCTCCACCGTCTCTCATCCCAAACTGTAAAATACAACACGACCACTGATGTCGTCGTGGTTCGCGCTTCAGGTCGAGGAAAACGTGATGCATTTCGGTCGTAGCTGAGATGCATCTGAGTTAAAATCAGTCTGAAAAGTGCAGCAGAAGTGCTAACTGCTGACTGTAGTTTGTGTTTGTGCAGAACTTTGGGGAATTTTCACGTACGGTCTTTAGCAGTGATTTTTGTTGGTTAATGGAAGACGTACGTGTCGCACGTGTCGCACGTGTCAGCATGTGTCTGCACACACAACCAGAAATAAAAAAGTGAATTTGGCGCCTGTGGGAAACTACTTTGATGAGGGTGAAATTTGTTAGAAATACGATAAAATTGCAATCAGAGCCAAACGGATTGTGGAGTTTTAGGGCAGATGCAGATTGATATTAGAGAGAAAAACTCTTGACATTGATATATATATCAGTTTATACATGTACAAGCTGTATTTTGATGCGTTTTATGCACTCTGTCACCTTTTTTACCCTTTTTTAAAATAAAATGTATTTATTTTTTAAACGTTTCCATCCATCCATCCATCCATCCATGCACCTGCATAAAAATAGTTTAAATTTTGATCGATATATTATTTTTTAGGTCTTCAGTGCATGAATGAAATGACATTATTAGATTTAGAGATTTCTGTATATGTATATCTATTAATATATATATTTATGTTTATCTGTCTACACAATGTCATTATCCCTTAGATATGGTTATCAAAGACTTTATATATCTACTAGTTTGCCTTGTGAAAAATGAAAAAAAAAGTTACAAATATGTATTTATAATTATCATAACTTAACATTTGAAAATATCTTACAGAATTATAGAATTTAAAAATATACCTTGTTTGTTCTTGTTTTTTTGGTATTATTATTATTATTATTATTATTATTATTATTATTATTATTATTCCTTTTTAAAAAACAATAATTTTGAGGTAATTCTTGTGCACTCTTGCTAATATTGGGGGATATTTCTTATGTTATTGCTCATTGTGTTCTTTCATGTTTCTGAAAAAAATCAAGCCAATCTGCTCGGGTTTCAAAGGGTTAACTAATAGTCTGACCTCTCTCCGTCGTGCTGCAGGACCTTAATCATGTCCTCTTCATCTTCCTCAGTCCTTCTGAGTGATCATCCCTTTATGTGACTTATTATTGGATGTGCACATCAGCTGTAATCACAGCTACAGACTGCTGTCATGTGTGTTGGCATAGCAACAAAGAGCCAGTTGAAGCTCCCTCTCCACCACCATTACTAAGACAGGCACATGCACCGCCTCGCATCCCCCTCAGCACCAAGGCTGCAGCCCTATTCACACCAGCAGTGACGTCAGGTGGTCCACGGCGCCTTTGTGCTCCGCTGGCTGAAAGAGGGTCGGCGGGGGGGTTTGTCACATCAGGTTAGGAGAGCAAATGAGCAAGAAAAAGACAGAAGGAGAGCGTGAATCAGGGAGAAAAATGAGGACTGTGGCAAGCTCTCATTCTGTGAAGAGCAATCCTTAACTCAGTGATACTCAACGTACGGCCCGCAGGCCAAATCAGGCCCTCAATAGGGTGCTGGGTGGCCCCCCCAAACCATTATCTAATTCATGATAAAAATAAAGTGTTTGACACTGGGAATTGTTTTTGGACTTTTAGTATAAATAAGGTGCCCGAGACATAAAACAGCATCAAAATAGAGCTTGTTAATTTAAAAAATGGCCAGTAAGGATCCCTAACACCCCCGACAGAGGTCCCAGCAAAGACCTTCTTAAAATCCCAGAAACGTCCTAAAATCCTAAAAATATCTCAAAATCCTATAAATGTCCTAAAAATCCTAGAAATGCTCTAAAAACTTAGAAATGTCCTAAAATCTCAGAAATGTCCTAAAATCCTAGAAACATGTTTAAATCCTAGAAATGTCCTTAAATCTAAAAAACATCCCAAAATCCTAGAAACTTTCTAAAAGTTCTAGAAATGTGCTAAAAATCCCAGAAGTATCTTAAAATCCCAGAAATGCCCTAAAATCTGAGAAATGTACCAAAGTCAAAGCAATGTCCCAGAATCCTAGAAGTGTCCTATAATCCTTTAATTTTCCAAAATCTGAAAAATGTCCTAAAATTCTAGAAACATGTATGGGGCTGCTGGGACTGTCCCCCTGACTTTCTCATTTTGTAAGTGTCCCTCGGGCAGAGCAGGTTGCGTTTCCGTGTCTCGCGGTGTCTCTGCGGCGTCTCTGCGTTGTCTCCGCGGCGTCTCTGCGGTGTCTCTGCGTTGTCTCTGCGGTGTCTCTGCGGTGTCTCTGTGGCGTCTCTGCGGCGTCTCTGCGGTGTCTCTGTGGTGTCTCTGCGGCGTCTCTGTGGTGTCTCTGCGGTGTCTCTGCGGTGTCTCTGTGGTGTCTCTGCGGCGTCTCTGTGGTGTCTCTGCGGCGTCTCTGTGGTGTCTCTGCGGTGTCTCTGTGGTGTCTCTGTGGTGTCTCTGCGGCGTCTCTGTGGTGTCTCTGTGGTGTCTCTGCGGTGTCTCTGTGGTGTCTCTGCAGCGTCTCTGTGGTGTCTCTGCAGCGTCTCTGTGGTGTCTCTGTGGTGTCTCTGTGGTGTCTCTGTGGTGTCTCTGTGGTGTCTCTGCGGCGTCTCTGTGGTGTCTCTGTGGTGTCTCTGCGGTGTCTCTGCAGCGTCTCTGCGGTGTCTCTGCGGTGTCTCTGTGGTGTCTCTGCGGCGTCTCTGTGGCGTCTCTGCTGTGGACATCAGTGGTCATGCAGAGCGCCGTCAGAGGAAGTTATTGATGGTCCTGCTCCGGCCTCCGTTTGTGTTAACGCTCCGTTGTTTGGAGGTTTGACCGCCTGGTGTAAGGACGAGTCACGAGAGAGCAGGCGCGATTGATGAGCTTTACGGGCAGACAGAGCTCTATTGTCACGGCCGCACCGCGCTTCCGTCAGGGCTTTCTGCTCGCCCTGCAGCCTCCTGAAACAAAGGCAGCCATGTTTTTACAGACGTGTTGTTTAGGCCTTGTTTTTGTGACCTCTCGGCCGCCGCAGCGCCGACCTGCTGCTGCCGGCTGCGTTTTCTGGAGGTCAGAGACGCGTTTAGGCTACGTGTGGTGTAATGTGTGAAGGCACGCAGAGGTGGAAAGCCGTGTGACTCATGCGGGCAGGGTGACTTTCTCCTGTGCTTCTGAGCGGGATCATTACGCAACGCCCGTCTCCGTGCTCTTCCGGTGCAGAGGTCGTCGTGTTATCAGTTGTAAATTTTTACAACGTCTTGTGGAGGAAATGAACAAGCTAAAAAGTTACTTGTAGTGGCGCCATGGAAGCTGCACAGTCACTGTCAGAAACACTTTATTAACCTCGGTGGGAAATTGTCGCTCTGATGCCGAGCACAGAGAATTATAAAGTGGAAATAAGTACCAGCGCAAAGTCTGTGAAATATAAAATACAGTAATAAAAAAACCAATGAGCTCCAGTGTGGAAAAATTTAAAAAATACAAGTGATGTGCTGAGTATGTGAAATGTGTAAAAATATCAAATATAAATATAGTAATAATAAGGATCAATCAGCACTAATATGTGAATATTTAAAATGATAAATTTGATGAGTGTGTAAAAAAAGTAAACATATATTTAAATGTGCAGTGCAGTATATGAAAGTAGTATGTAAGTTAGAATTATAAAATATGTGTATGATGCTACGATGTATACAGGGTAAGAAGAATATATACATATACACAGTATGTGTACCATGGTAAACAGAGCCTACAATCAAAAGTGGAAAAATAATGCACATTTGAGTAATTGATTAATCGCCTCAAATTTTTTAAAGAAAAACATTTTTCTTTTATCACCCCAAAAGAACTCGATTGATAAAAATGTTTAAAAAATAAATTAAAAAAAGGCAGTTGCCTAAAATTTTTCTTTTAAAAAATTACCAAAAACATTTAAGGAAAAATGGCCAACTTTGTTTTTTTAAGAAATACATGTTTTTGTGTTTTTTTTTTTAAATAGATAAAATAGTTTACTTAAAAAAAAAACCAAAGTTGTATGCCCCTCTTTAAAGCCAAAATAAAAACCCGAAGTCCTTCCTCAGTTCTTAAAAAATGATTTGACATGCCTCATAAATAACAAACAGTATGTAATTTATTTTTTAATATTCAGTTCTCATCCTGTTCTGAATAAGCTGTTTTTCACATGTTTGAAAATGCTTGTGAAAAGCGTTGATGGCTGTTTCAGAGAAGGCGCGGTGATGTAGAGGTGCTGAACAGTCATGAAAAAGTCGTGGAAATGTGTCGATAAAATGCGTCGATGTGTGTGAACCCTGAGTTGACTGGCTGCACTCAAACATGGAGGTTGGTTTTCATCAAACATTGATGCATTTTATTTTTTTTTATTTAAAAACTGATGTAAAAATGGCGTCAGGTGTCTCTCGTGCTGAAAGGTGCGAGATATGAAACGGCCTGTTTGCACTTCGCCCTCCGCCCACGCTGCTGCGGCGTTCTCCGCGCCGTCAGCCATGTCAGCCTCCTCGCCATTAGCAGCTCGCGGCCGGCGTCTCCAGCAGAGATAGTGTGGCTCTCGCAAAGAAAAAGCAGGTTTTGCAGTCGCCATGGAAACAGGAGATTGCATCACTGATCGCTCTTTGCCCTCCACTCCCTCCCTCTTACTGTAATCTCGCTCTGGCTGTTGAGTCGCTGCTTCATGAGTGTGAGAGACGAGCGTACGTGACGGATTTCTGTCTTCATCAGATGAACGCGTGATTAGTCATCACGCCTGTATCAATAGAGGCTGCGGGAGCGACTGCGGCGAGGATTAACAGCTGCTGTGTGTCACTGGAGTCCAACCAAAGCAGAGTGACACAGCTGTTAGCTCATCGTGACCATGATGCACCTCAAAGGTCACGGGTTTAAGCTTTCGCGTCCTTCAGAGCGCCGCAGAGGCTCCGCTACGTGTCGAGGATGCTGCGCAGTCACGCAGCACGACCTCTGGGGAATATTTGTCTCACAAAGCGATTTAAAAAGTTCAACAGCGAGCTGTTAGTGCTGATCTGACGCTGCGGCAGGAAGTGTGACCCGCCCGGACGGCGAGGAGAAGACGTGTAGAAAAAGAAGTCGTAGAAATTTCCTAAAATCCGAGAAATGTCCCAAAATCAAAGAAATGTCTTGAAGACCTTTAATTGTCTCATAAGTCTGAAAATCCTAATGTCCTAAAATCTAAGAAATGTACTAAGATCCTTGAAACATCCCCAAATCTATAAAAATGTGCTAAAATCCAAAAAATGTCCTAAAATCTAAGGAACGTCCCGGGAAAAAGGCAGAGAACAACTTAGCAAATGTCCCACACATTGCAAAAAATTAGTAAAATAATAAAAATAATAATTTATTATTATTATTATTATTATTATTATTAAAAAATAACAAATAATAATGAAATATGTCCAGAAAAACTATATATATAATTATGTATTTAAAATGATGATGTTACAAAAATGATGTTTTGTCAGCATCATTTTCAGGTAATTTTCACCAAATTTTTTTTTAATGTGCACAGCTTGATAGGCTGGTTACACCAGCATGACCAGCTAAAACCAGCTTATGCTGGTGCTGGCTTTAGCTGGTTTTAGCTGGTTTTGATGGTCTCGGATGGTCGTGACCCAGTTCTTGCTGGTCTTTGATGGTTTGTGACATGCTGGTGTGATGAGCTCTGCACATTTATGCATCACACATGACATAACACTGATTTATGCTCTTTGCTTTTCATACTCTCCCCTCATGACTCTTTTATTTCTTCAGACTCAAACCATCAAAAATGATGCGAAAACAAACCTTAAGCTGGTCCAAAAACTGCTCCACCAGCTAAACCGCCTTACGCTGTTTTTCAGCGGGGCAGCAACTTCTCCCTCCACCACCAGGTGTCGCTCTGTCTTTCAGCTCAGCCGCCTTTTCCACCACTAGAGACCGCAGACTGAGCTCTGGTGGTGCGTGCTGTGCACTGCAATCAGTGAGTTTGATATAGAGGAGCACCTTTATTTAAAAAAAAAAACCATACCTTCCAGATTTTCTGTACCCTGGTATACCATAATACTGTGATACTGCCTCAGCCTAACATGGATTATAGGTTATTTATTTGTCTATTTAATTTTTTTTTTTTAATTTTAAATGTAATTTTCTGATTTTATTTTATTCTATTTTATTTTTTCCAGATAAAGCCAGATATTTTTTCTGTTTAAGTACAAAAGAAATATCAGCACCCTCAGACTGTCGTTTTAGGTTCGATATAGCGCTCAGTAAGGGCCATTGTGAAGAGCCGTTCCACGTGACGGCCGGGGCCCCCTGCTCTGCTCTGAATTCTGTCCTGAAAAAGAAAGTAACAACAGGCTTTATACTGAGAAAAGGTCTGTAAAGATGCCTCTGCTGCACAGTCCCAGTGGGGTATAAAGGATTAAATCCTCCAGCCAGACACAGGCCTGTCAAAACCAAACAAAACCAGCTTTCAGAGCGGCGCTCAGCCAATCAGGAGTCACCTCAGAGGATGATGTCAGCGAGCTGGGGGCAGGGTTTAGCCCGCTGGAGTCACTGGACTGTTGCCTCCTGTGCTGCACCGACGCTTCAGCGAGGCATCGATTTTTTTTTTTTTTTATGTCTTCCAGCAACTTGTGATGAAGAACTAAACGTTCATTAGATCAGAGATGCTCATGTTACTTTGTTTGGGGGCCATTTTTGCAAAATGACAACAGGCCAGGGGCCAGTCGCAGCGGCCCCATACATGTTTCTGGAATTTTAGGATGTTTGAAGGATTTTAGTATATTTCTATGATTTAAGGTTGTTTCTGGAATTTTAGAAAACTTGTAGGATTTTAGTACATTTATGGATCTCAGGATGTGATTTTTGGATGTTTCTAGGATTTAAGATTTCTAGAACTTTAGGACATTTCTAGCATTTTTGCACATTTCTAGAAATTTAGATCATGTCTCCAGGATTTTAGGAGATTTTTTACAATTTCAGGACACTTGTATGATTTAAGAACATTTCTTGGGTTTCAGGACATTTTAATTTTAGTACATTTCTAGCATTTTAGGACATTTCTAGGAATTTTAGGATATTTCTAGGATTTTGAGACATTTATCAGATTTGAGGACATTTCTAAGATTTCAGGACATCGCTTGGATTTTAAGACCTTTCTCTGATTATAGGACATTTCTCAGATTTTAGGATGTTTTAAAGGTTTTAGTGCATTTCTAGGATTTTTTTAAAATTTCTAGTCGTTTGACATGGTTCCAAGATTTTAGGACATTTTTAGGATTTTAGGAATTTTGTCTGATTTAGGACATTTCTCAATTTCAGGAATTTCTAGGATTTTGCAGTATTTCTTGGATGTTAGGATTTTTTTCTATAGTTTTTTTTTTTAGCGCATTTTAAGGAATTTTGCTACCAGCTTGTTTCTAGTTTCCAAGATTTTAGGACATTTTCAGGATTTTAGGTTTTTGTTTTAGGAATTTTAAGATATTGCTCTGATCTTAGAATATTTCTAAGATTTTAGGATGTTTCTAGGATGTTAGGAAGTCTCTGATTTTAGGACTTTTTAGGAGTTTAGGACATTAGGACCTCCGTCGGGGGTGTTTTGGATCCTCCACTGGCACTTGTTTTACATAAACGAGCTCTGTTTTGATGCTGTTTTATGCGCTCTGGCACCTTATGGATACTTAAAGTATAAAAAGTGTGAATCACTATTTTTACTGTGAATTAAAGAATGGCTGGGGGGGCCAGATTTGGCCCGCGGGCCATAAGTTGACTATCGCTGCTTCAGTGTCGTACTTTGTCGCATGTTTTAACTTTCTCATTGTCAGCCGTTAGATTTGTCGTTTGAGACGAGAGTTGGCCGCGCTGACATCTGTACTTTTCTCTGTGTTCTCGTTTCTTCAGGTGACGGAGCTGAACGAAGCGCTATCCAACGAGGAGAGGAACCTGCTCTCTGTGGCCTACAAGAATGTGGTCGGCGCGAGGCGTTCCTCCTGGCGCGTCATCTCCAGCATCGAGCAGAAGACGTCGGCCGACGGCAACGAGAAGAAGATCGAGATGGTGCGCGCCTACCGGGAAAAGATCGAGAAGGAGCTGGAGGCCGTCTGCCAGGACGTGCTCAACCTCCTCGACAACTTCCTGATCAAGAACTGCAACGAGACGCAGCACGAGAGCAAAGTCTTCTACCTGAAGATGAAGGGCGACTACTACCGCTACCTGGCCGAGGTGGCCACGGGGGAGAAGAGAGCCTCGGTGGTGGAGTCCTCCGAGAAGTCCTACAGCGAGGCCCACGAGATCAGCAAGGAGCACATGCAGCCCACCCACCCCATCCGCCTGGGCCTGGCTCTCAACTACTCCGTCTTCTACTACGAGATCCAGAACGCCCCGGAGCAGGCGTGCCACCTGGCCAAGACCGCCTTCGACGACGCCATCGCCGAGCTGGACACCCTGAACGAGGACTCCTACAAAGACTCCACTCTCATCATGCAGCTGCTACGAGACAACTTGACGCTGTGGACGAGCGACCAGCAGGACGACGAGGGAGGCGAGGGCAACAACTAAAGCGTCCGAAACCTTCATTCTGCCAAAACAACACAACACGCGCGCTCACAAATGATGACAAAATAATAATACTAGTTAAAAAAAGTTCTTAGAAATTAAAAGAAAAAAAAAATGGGACGGGGGAGGGGGGGGGCGGTGGAACATCGGCGGCCGATTTAGCCGATGGTACTAACGTGGCTGCTGTTCTTTATTTTTCAACAAATTAAAAGTGGAAAAAAAAAGTTGACGGAGGGAATTTTAGTTTGAGAAATAACCTACAATTAAAAAAAACAACAAAAAAAATCAACAAAAGAATGAAACCCTCCTCCTTGGTAGCCTCTGCAGCATTTTGCCAAAATACCACTTTAGACGCAAGAGGTATGTCATTGATGACAGTGTGACTATTGGGTACAGACGCCTTCACACTGGCACAGACTGGTCTTATCGCGCAGATGAAGCTGAGCTGTCTTATTGTATTTGGTGAGGGGAGGAGCAATCAGAAAATTGACGCTTGAGCAACCAGAAAATTAGAGTCACCTTGAATGTCATTGCTTAGTGAGAGAAAGAGCGAGCAGACGGGTTGCAGAGATGAAGACGGGCTTCTTCTTCCTCGGGGGGGCGTCGAACTTCATCGAGTATCTTTAGTTGCAGCACACTATGATCGTCGAGTGAAAAAGCAGGTTGTCTCTGTTGTTGAAGATAACATAAAAAAAAGAACGATGTTTTTTTGTTTTGCTTTGTGTCCGGTTATGTGTCCAGCTCAGTCACACAGTCATACTGTAACTAAAAATACGAAATTCATAAAGTAAACTTAGTGCAGCTTGTCCCTCTCATGTGCTGATGTGCTTTATTAAATAAATTAACTGTTTTTGGACACCTAATTCTTATTGTCAGTATTGTCGTTACTTCTATTGGCTCCTCGTAGGAAACGATTTGTTTCACCAAAATAAAACGGATGGAAATTTAAAAAAGAAAAATGGGAAAAAACGTGTCGATTGAACATCACGAGTCCACCCTTAACTCTCCGGTTATCTTCATAACAATCAGTAGGATCTCTGAACCTGGAACCACAGACTCGATTAGTCAACTCGGTATAATTCGTGGACAGAGCACATGCAATGTTAAGTGGAAGCTCTAAAAGCAGATTTGAGGTTTGTGGATTTACTTTGTCTTCAGTTTTCTTCTTGGTCAAGAAATGCACTTGCCTATTATACTGTTTCTTCAGTGTAAAGATGATAACTGCTCCAATATTCTCCATAATACAATATTGTGCATGCTGGTGATGTATTTATACAGTAGCTTCAATTTATTAACTTATACTGTAGATGTTATGTATTCATATGAACATGGAATTACTAGACCTTACTCGGATTATTTTCTATTTATTTCTTTTTATTGCGATTGTTAGCTAGACCTTATTTTAATCTGTGTTTTCTTTACTCCATTTGCTGAAGTACGCTATACCAAAACAGTGATTGTTAACAATAAATTGATCTGTTACGGACATCGTTATGGTCACATGCAGTTCTTGGTAAGGGTGACGAAAAGAGAGAAAAAAGGCCGTGAAAACGTGCTCAGGTGGTCTTTCACGTGTTTGCAGTGACACCATCAGTTAACCCTTTAAACCATCACGTTTCTTGTGCTGCTTTCAGACGCCTTTGACGAGTATTTAACCCTTTAAACTGAGCAAATTTGCGCGATTTCTTTTGAAAACGTAAGAAAAAAAAAGCTAATAAGCAACTTAGGGAGTAATGATGATAATAAAAACTTTATTGATATAGCACCTTTAAAAACAGCGGGACAATAACAATGAAAACCGAACAAAAACGTTAAACAAAGGCCAGACGAGAATTATAATTAAAAAGAGATTAGAGGTGTAAATAAATGAATGAATATCTTTTATTTCGAACATGTAAACATGACAGGGAAAAAAAGAAAAAGTTTTGCATTTACAAGCAGACAAAAAAATGTAATATACAAAAGAAAAGAATAGAAAAATATATATAAACATACAATAAACAGAAAAAAATAATCATAATAAACAGGATCAAGACAGAATAAAAAGTTAAGATAAAAGAAAAAAATCTAAAGATAAATTAAAAGACAAATCAAAAAAAGATCCACAAATTGTGAGGAAATAGTATATTTAGACAATTATTTTTTAAAAAGCAAGGGCAAAGTGTTGAGTATTTATTTCTTTATTTTTTTTAGGATGTTGATTTGTTTGCTGTGAATTTGTGTATTATGTGATTATGTTTATGTTGCTTTTTTACTTTAGTACAGTGTCTTTGAGTTCATATATATATATATATAAATACATATAAAATTGTCATAATTACACATTTGAAATTATTATACTATAATATTTAAAGCACTATCAAGTCTTATTATTTTGCTATATTTATTTATTTTTAAAAACAATTTTCAGGTAATTTTCTTGCACTTTTGAACTAATTTCTCGCTGATTTTATGGTATTTTATTATTTTGTTATGTTTTTAAAAGAAATCAAGCCAATTTGCCAAATTGTTTATTTATGCAGAACAGCCCTTTTCAGAAAAAAAAAAATTACAAACAGTTTTCAAATTTTTACATAAAAAAGTTACTTTAGGACTTTTTTTTTTTAAATATATGTGAAATAAGTGGAGTATTAGTTGTGATGCAGTAACATTGACAGTGAGCAGCGTTTTACTTCAGCTGCTTATGGTGGAACTAATAACAGTTTTATGGTCCGTTCGTTGAAAGGTCCGTTATCTGTCACAGGTGTTGTTGCTCGTTTTTAGATGTGCACAGACATGCAGTTTGCTGTCGTCTTCTCAATCTCTGCGTAGCTTCGCGTGAGACCAGTTTGACCAGAATGATCAGCAACAATAACTGCAAACATCTGCGTGAGTGCGAAGGGCCTTTCATCTCTAAAAATGTGCACTTTTATGAGTCGATCATGTGTTTTGCTCATTGTGCTATAATTCTTTACATCGAGTGCAGTATGAAGTGCGATATTTCTCTCTGAAAGGTAGATGTGAGTACCTCTTAACCGTATGCAGTACTCGAGTAAATGTACTTAAATTCAGTCACTGTTTGTGGTTCCAAATGCATCATTTAGCTAAAGCTTTCCTAAAAAAGCTGCAGATTTGTGTAAGACTGCGCTGTGAGGAAGCATTTCCAGTTTATTAACCCCGTGAGGGCAGCTGCACTGTTCGGCTTCGGCTGATGACTGAGAACAAACGTGTGAACGCTTCCTTAAAAGAAAAATATAACAAGCAAGTAAAAGTCTGAGCCAGTATTTATATTTGGTATAAATAGTGAAAAAAAAGATGTTTTATAAGAAACAGCTGTCACCTAAAAGACACTGCAAAGAGGCGCTGCAAAATACTGTACAAAAATAGGTATCTTTTAGCATCTTTTATGCTGCTCTCTGTTTGACTGTGTCCAAGTTAAAAAAATAAAATAAAATGATGAAATTTGAAGATGAACTCAAAATAAATCTGGAACCAGGATCTGGTTCATTGCCAAAACAGGTTTTCGCATCCGAGGAATTCGCCTCAATATTGTGATGCTTACAAACAAGAAAATACAGAAACCTCACAAGTCCGGCAACCATAAATTAAGAATAAAATTATACGATTAATTTGAAAGAATGCATCTATTGTAAAGTGAAAAGAGCTGTGCAGTGTTGGACAGTAAATACATTTTGACAGTACATAAATGTGCAAATGTTCACAGTTTACAGTGAACGTGCAGCGTGGAGGTTATAATGCAAACAATCTGCAGCTCACAAATATAAATAGTGTTGGTTCATCAATATTCCTGAAATCTGGACCGCTTCTTTGATTTCTCTCATGCACCTCGAATCATCAATTATTTTGCAAAAAAAAACCAAAAACGTTTTATCGCCGATCTGAATCAAAGCATTTCTCGTGGTCCATAATACCATAACTTTATTACTGCATTATTTCAAAATACTACACTAAAGCTTCTTGTGATATACTATACTATACTATACTATACTATACTATTTTTACCAAATTAGTTTTGACATGCTATGCTATGACGTTTTGAAGTATTTTTGTATGGTATACTGTACTATGACTTCTTCCGACTTTTGTTTTGACGCACTAAACTGCGACCTTTTTATGGGATTTTGTCGACATAATATGTGATGACTTTTGTCTGGTATTTTTTCAACATGCAATAGTATGATTTTATGATATTTTTTGACTATAGTATGATTTTTTTTTTTTATTACATTTTGTCCGAAAAACTACCGTGACTTCTTAGATGATTTTTTTTTACATGCTTTACTATGATGGCATTTTATTATAATTTTTTTAATATACTATAGCTTTTATGACATTGCTTTTCGATTTATTATGATGTTTTACAACATTTTTTTACATATATTATTATGACCTTTTAATGGTACCTTTTTCAACATAGTATAATTAAGGAAATTTTGTGAACAAACTATTTGTTGAAGATATTCTTCAAAAGAAAAATTCAAAATACTGGACTATGACGTTTTCGTGACTTTTTTTGACATAATATCCTATGCTGCTTATCTTACATAGTGTACTATAATATTTTTAATACCTTTAAGTTTTAACAACTATGTTTTCAAGATGCAATATTTTTATGACATTTTCATCGACATAATATACCCGTCACTTTGTTGACATTTTACTTGACATACTAGACAATGACTCTGTGATGACCTTTTGTGACCTTTTTTCATAACATTAAGACATTTTTTTCAACATACTATAATACCACGTTTTTGTGACATACAATACTATGACTTCTTTTATGACACGTTTTTATGTAAAAAAAAAAAAAAACTAATCATGAGGTGTAAATGATTTTTTAAAAATAAAATTCAACAGACGTTTGACTATAAGCAGACGTTTTTGTGACACTTAATTTGACATAAGACATTTTGTGACATTTTTTCAACACACGTTACTATGACATTTTACTGGTACTTTGTTGAAATACTATGCTTTGACCTGCAATGACATTTTAATTGACAGACTGTCCTATGACATTTTTGGTGTGCGCAATAGTCTGTAAGTTCTTTTTGTACAAACGATGATATGATCATGTTGCTATTGTGACATTTTTATAAAACCGCGTTTATGTTTATTCACATGCTACAATATTTTTTATATTCCTATGACGATTTTGATGATATTATATACATAATAATTACACTGTTGTGACTAATTTTCAATGTATTATTAAGTGTTTTTTCTTTTTTCACAGGTAGGCTTATGTCTTAACATTATAATATAGTATGTCGTCAAAAATCATCAAAAAAGCCTAAATCATAAAAAAGCGACATAATATAGCATCTCATCCAACATCATGGCAAAACGTCATAGTATAACATGTTATTCAAAATCATCCAAAATGGCCCAAAAATGTCATAGTATAATATTCCATCAGAATTAACCCTGAAATATCATAGTTCAGTACGCTATCAAAAATAACCCAAAAAACGTCACAATATAGTACGCCCTCAAAAATGACAAAAAATAAATTAAATAAATAATAATAATAATTTAAGAATTAGCCCTAAAGTCTATAAGATGGTATGTTTTCAAAAATGACCAAAAATGGCCCTAAAACGTCACACAGTATAGTTTGTCGTCAAAGACAGAGGGCGCCACCTCAGACAGACAGGTGACAGGAGAGGTGAGTCCCAAAAACGAGGTGGGCGGAGCCGAGCAGGGATGGCGATCCGGATCAGAGAGCACAGGACAAACAGGAACTGACAGCGCACAAGGCAAGTGTTTTTGGTCATTTTTCTTTAAAATTAAAGTTGACCGTTAATGCTTCTACATTTTTCTGGCGTCGAAAGAGGAGTTGAGGAGTTGAGGAGTCTCCGCTGCGGAGAGGAGCAGCTCCGGAAGCTGATGTTTCTGCAGCGAACACTTCTGCGTCTTTTTCACACGGCAGCGGGTGAAGAGACCGAGGCTGCAGCCCGTCAGTCTCTGTCAGTGTCTCTGTCTGTGTCTCTGTGTCTCTGTCTGTGTCTGTGTCTCTGTCAGTGTCTCTGTCTGTGTCTCTGACAGCTGACCGAGGCTCTGCTGAGGCTCTGCAGAGGGGAACCAGTGATGCTCTGCAGGCTGTGTTATGCTGTTTCATTTTTTGACATTTTTGCCTTTCTGTAGCCTTGAATTTTAAGGTCATTTTTTCCACGTCAATTTTTGTGTTTTGGGGCTTTTTTGAAACTGACTATGCAATGGTGTCACTTGGAAGGCTATTTTATGTGATTTGAGTTGTTTTTCAGCTGTTTGTGAAACGTGTCATTTTTTGACATTTTTGCCATACTATAGCCTTACATTTTTGGCCAGTTTTTGGAAATGCCAAATTTTGGTGTTTTTGGCCCTTTTTGCAACTTTCAATGCAATGGTGTGTCTTAGAGGGCTATTTCATATGGTTCAATTTGGTTTTAAGTTGTTTCTGAGATGTGTCATTTTTTTGACATTTTTTCCATACTATAGCTTTACATTTTTGGTCATTTTTTGGAACCTTTTTGCAACTGATTATGCTATAATGTGTCTTTAAAGGCTATTTCATGTGGTTTGATGTGGTTTTAAGCTGTTTTTAGAGGTGTCATTTTTGGACATTTTTGCCTTACTATAGCCTTGCATTTTTGGTCAATGGTTTTCAGCTGTTTTTGAGACTTGTCATGAATTGACATTTTTGCCTTGCATTTTTGGTCATTTTTTTTCCACATGTCAAATTTGTGTGTTTTTGGCCGTTTTTGCAACAATCTATGCTATGACGTATTTTTGAAGGTGATTTTATTTGGTTTAATGTGGTTTGTCAGCTGTGTTTGGGATACGTCACATTTTGACATTTTTGCCATACTATAGCCTTGTAATTTTGCTCATTTTTTGGACATGCAAAATCTGGGTGTTTTTGGCCCTTTTTGCAACTGATTATGTTATGGTGTGTCTTAGAAGGCTATTTCATGTGGCTGAATGTGGTTTTCAGCTGTTTTTGAAACGTGTCATTTTTTTGCCATTTGTGCCATACTATAGCCTTGCATTTTTGATCGTTTTTTTGGACATGCCCAATGTTGGTGTTTTTGGCCCTTTTTGCAGCTTTCAATGCAATAGCTTGTCTTGGAAGGCTATTTTATGTCATTTAATTTGGTTTTCAGCTGTTTTTGAGATGTGTCATTTTTTGACATTTTTGCCTTAGTATTGCCTTGAAATTTCTGTCATTTTTTCCACGTCAAATTTTGGTGTTTTTGGCCCTTTTTGCAACTGACTATGCTATGACATCAGTTGGAAGGCTATTTTATGTGATTTACGTTGGTTTTCAGCTGTTTTTGAGACCTGTCATATTTTGACGTTTTGCCATACTATAGCCTTGCAATTTTGGTCATTTTTTGGACATTCCCAATTTTTGATTTTTTGGTCCTTTTTGAAACTGATTATGCTATGGTGCGTCTTAGAGGGCTATTTCATGTGGTTCAATTTGGTTTTAAGCTGTTTTTGAGATGTGTCATTTTTTGATATTTTTGCCTTATGTCAAATTTTTGTGTTTTTGTCCTTTTTGTAACTTCCACTTCTATGGCTTGTCTTGAAATGCTATTTTTTTGTGATTTAAGTTGGTTTTAAAACCTTTTTTTGAGACGTGTCATTTTTTGACATTTTTGCCTTACTACAGCCTTACATTCTTGGCCATTTTTTTGAAATGCCAAATTTTGGTGTTTTTGGCCCTTTTTGCAACTTTCAATACAACGGCGTGTCTGAGAAGGCTATTTCATGCTATTTAAGTTGGTGTTAAGCTGTTCTTGTGATTGTAATTGCATGTAATTTTTTCCCTTTTTGCAACTGACTATGTTATGGTGTCACTTGGAAGTTTATTTAAGTTGGTTTTCAATCTTTTTTGAGACATGTCATTTTTTGACATTTTTGCCATACTAAAGCCTTGCATTTTAAGTCATTTTTTCCGCATGTTAATTTTTTGTGTTTTTGGCCCTTTTTGCAACTTCCAATACTATGGCTTGTTTCGGAATGCTATTTTATGTGGTTTAATATGGTTGTCACCTTTTTTTGAGATGTGTCATTTTCTGACATTTTTGCCATACTATAGCCTTGCTTTTTTCGTCATTTTTTTTCATATGCCTAATTATTGCTCTTTTGTATCTTTTTGCAACTTTCTTTGCTATGGTGTGTTTCTACAGGCTATTTTATGTGGTTTAATGTTGTTTTCAGCTGTTTTTAGAAAATGCCATTTTTGACATTTTTGCCATACTATAGCCTTGCTTTTTTTCGTCATTTTTTCCACATGTCAAATTGTTGGTTTGTTGTCCCTTTTTGCAACTTTCTTTGCTATGGCGTGTTTCTACAGGCTCTTTATGTGGTTTAATGTAGTTTTTAGCTGTTTTTAGAAAATGACATTTTTTGACATTTTTGGCATGCTATAGCCTTGCATTTTTGGTCATTTTTCCGCATGTCAAATTATTGTTTTTTTGTCCCTTTTTGCAACTTTCTTTGCTATGGCGTGTTTCTACAAGCAATTTCATGTGGTTTAATGTTGTTTTCAGCTGTTTTTAAAAAATGCTATTTTTGACATTTTTGCATTTTTGGTCATTTTTTTTCATATGCCAAATTATTGTTTTTTTGTCCCTTTTTGCATCTTTCTTTGCTATGGCGTGTTTCTACAGGCTATTTTATGTGGTTTAATGTTGTTTTCAGCTGTTTTTAGAAGATGCCATTTTTTGACATTTTTGCCATACTATAGCCTTGCTTTTTTGGTCATTTTTTCCATATGCCAAATTATTGGTGTTTTGTTCCTTTTTGCAACTTTCTTTGCTATGGCGTGTTTCTACAAGCAATTTCATGTGGTTTAATGTTGTTTTCAGCTGTTTTTAAAAAATGCCATTTTTTGACATTTTTGCCATACTATAGCCTTGCTTTTTTTGTCATTTTTTCCATATGCCAAATTATTGGTGTTTTGTTCCTTTTTGCAACTTTCTTTACTATGGTGTGTTTCTACAAGCTATTTCATGTGGTTCAATGTAGGTTTTAGCTGTTTTTAGAAAATGCCATTTTTTGACATTTTTGCCATACTATAGCCTTGCTTTTTTTTTTTTTTTCATATGCCAAATTATTGTTTTGTTGTATCTTTTTGCAACTTTCTTTGCTATGGTGTGTTTCTACAGGGTATTTTGTGTGGTTTAATGTTGTTTTCAGCTGTTTTTTAAAAATGCCATTTTTTGACATTTTTGCCATACTATAGCCTTGCTTTTTTTGTCATTTTTTCCATAAGCCAAATTATTGGTTTTTTGTCCATTTTTGCAACTTTCTTTGCTATGGCATGTTTGTACAGGCTCTTTTATGTGGTTTAATGTTGTTTTCAGCTGTTTTTAAAAATGCCATTTTTTGACATTTTTGCCATACTATAGCCTTGCTTTTTTTGTCATTTTTTCCACATGTCAAATTGTTGGGTTTTTTTTCCCTTTTTGCATCTTTCTTTGCGACGGTGTGTTTCTACAGGCTCTTTTATTTGGTTTAATGTGGTATTTAGCTGTTTTTAGAAAATGCCATTTTTGACATTTTTACCATACTATAGCCTTGCTTTTTTGGTCATTTTATCCATATGTCAAATTGTTTGTTTTTTTTCCATTTTTGCAAATTTCTTTGCTATGGCGTGTTTCTACAGGCTATTTTATGTGGTTTAATGTTGTTTTCAGCTGTTTTTTAAAAATGCCATTTTTTTGACATTTTTGCCATACTATAGCCTTGCTTTTTTGGTCATTTTTTCCATATGTAAAATTATTGGTGTTTTGTTCCTTTTTGCAACTTTCTTTGCTATGGCGTGTTTCTACAAGCAATTTCATGTGGTTTAATGTGGTTTTCAGCTGTTTTTAAAAAATGCCATTTTTTGACATTTTTGCCATACTATAGCCTTGCTTTTTTTTTTTTTTCATATGCCAAATTATTGTTTTGTTGTATCTTTTTGCAACTTTCTTTGCTATGGTGTGTTTCTACAGGGTATTTTGTGTGGTTTCATGTTGTTTTCAGCTGTTTTTAGAAAATGCCATTTTTGACATTTTTGCCATACTATAGCCTTGCTGTTTTTGTCATTTTATCCATATGCCAAATTATTGTTTTTTTGTCCCTTCTTGCAACTTTCTTTGCTATGGCGTGTTTCTACAGGCTCTTTTATGTGGTTTAATGTGGTATTTAGCTGTTTTTTGAAAATGCCATTTTTGACATTTTTGCCATTCTATAGCCTTGCTTTTTACGTCATTTTTTCCATATGCCAAATTATTGTTTTTTTGTCCCTTTTTGCAACTTTCTTTGCTATGGCGTGTTTCTACAGGCTCTTTTATGTGGTTTAATGTGGTTTTTAGCTGTTTTTTGAAAATGCCATTTTTTGAAATTTTTATCATACTACACTACTACGTGTTTCTTTTTGAAAATGCCATTTTTGACATTTTTGCCATACTATAGCCTTGCTTTTTTGTCATTTTTTCCACTATTCGAATTGTTGCTTTTTTGTCCCTTTTTGCAACTTCCTTTACTATGGCATGTTTGTACAGGCTCTTTTATGTGGTTTAATTTTGTTTTCAGCTCTTTTTAGAAAATGCCATTTTTTGACATTTTTGCCATACTATAGCCTTGCTTTTTTCGTCATTTTTTCCACATGTCAAATTGTTGGTTTTTTGTCCCTTCTTGCAACTTTCTTTGCTATGGCGTGTTTCTACAGGCTATTTTTTGTGGTTTAATGTGGTTTTTAGCTGTTTTTAGAAAATGCCATTTTTGACATTTTTGCCATACTATAGCCTTGCTTTTTTTTTTTTTTCATATGCCAAATTATTGTTTTGTTGTATCTTTTTGCAACTTTCTTTGCTATGGTGTGTTTCTACAGATTTTGTGTGGTTGCATGTTGTTTTCAGCTGTTTTTTAAAAATGCCATTTTTTGACATTTTTGCCATACTATAGCCTTGCTGTTTTTGTCATTTTATCCATATGCCAAATTATTGTTTTTTTGTCCCTTCTTGCAACTTTCTTTGCTATGGCGTGTTTCTACAGGCTCTTTTATGTGGTTTAATGTGGTATTTAGCTGTTTTTTGAAAATGCCATTTTTGACATTTTTGCCATTCTATAGCCTTGCTTTTTACGTCATTTTTTCCATATGCCAAATTATTGTTTTTTTTTCCCTTTTTGCAACTTTCTTTGCTATGGCGTGTTTCTACAGGCTCTTTTATGTGGTTTCATGTTGTTTTCAGCTGTTTTTAAAAAATGCCATTTTTGACATTTTTGCCATACTATAGCCTTGCTTTTTTCGTCATTTTATCCATATGCCAAATTATTGTTTTTTTTGTCCCTTTTTGCAACTTTCTTTGCTATGGCGTGTTTCTACAGGCTCTTTTATGTGGTTTAATGTTGTTTTCAGCTGTTTTCAAAAAATGCCATTTTTTGAAATTTTTGCCATACTATAGCCTTGCTTTTGTGGTCATTTTTTCAACATGTCGAATTGTTGGTTTTTTGTCCCTTTTTGCAACTTCCTTTGCTATGGCGTGTTTCTACAGGCTCTTTTATGTGGTTTAATGTTGTTTTCAGCTGTTTTCAAAAAATGCCATTTTTTGAAATTTTTGCCATACTATAGCCTTGCTTTTGTGGTCATTTTTTCAACATGTCGAATTGTTGGTTTTTTGTCCCTTTTTGCAACTTCCTTTGCTATGGCGTGTTTCTACAGGCTCTTTTATGTGGTTTAATGTTGTTTTCAGCTGTTTTCAAAAAATGCCATTTTTTGAAATTTTTGCCATACTATAGCCTTGCTTTTGTGGTCATTTTTTCAACATGTCGAATTGTTGGTTTTTTGTCCCTTTTTGCAACTTCCTTTGCTATGGCGTGTTTCTACAGGCTCTTTTATGTGGTTTAATGTTGTTTTCAGCTGTTTTTAGAAAATGCCATTTTTTGAAATTTTTGCCATACTATAGCCTTGCTTTTTTCGTCATTTTTTCCATATGCCAAATTATTGTTTTTTTGGCCCTTTTTGCAACTTTCTTTGCTATGGCGTGTTTCTACAGGCTCTTTTATGTGGTTTAATGTGGTTTTTAGCTGTTTTTAGAAAATGCCATTTTTGACATTTTTGCCATACTATAGCCTTGCTTTTTTGGTCATTTTTTCCATATGCCAAATTATTGTTTTTTTGGCCCTTTTTGCAACTTTCTTTGCTATGGCATGTTTGTAAAGGCTCTTTTACGTGGTTTCATGTTGTTTTCGGCTGTTTTTTAAAAATGCCATTTTTGACATTTTTGCCATACTATAGCCTTGCTTTTTTGGTCATTTTATCCATATGCCAAATTATTGTTTTTTTTGTCCCTTCTTGCAACTTTCTTTGCTATGGCGTGTTTCTACAGGCTCTTTCATGTGGTTTAATGTGGTATTTAGCTGTTTTTTGAAAATGCCATTTTTGACATTTTTGCCATACTATAGCCTTGCTTTTTACGTCATTTTTTCAACATGTTGAATTGTTAGTTTTTTGTCCCTTTTTGCAACTTCCTTTGCTATGGCGTGTTTCTACAGGCTCTTTTATGTGGTTTAATGTGGTTTTTAGCTGTTTTTTGAAAATGCCATTTTTGCCATACTATAGCCTTGTTTTTTGGTCATTTTTTCCACTATTCGAATTGTTGCTTTTTTGTCCCTTTTTGCAACTTTCTTTGCTATGGCGTGTTTCTACAGGCTCTTTTATGTGGTTTAATGTTGTTTTTAGCTGTTTTTAGAAAATGCCATTTTTTGAAATTTTTGCCATACTATAGCCTTGCTTTTTTGGTCATTTTTTCCATATGCCAAATTATTGTTTTTTTTTCCCTTTTTGCAACTTTCTTTGCTATGGCGTATTTCTACAGGCTCTTTTATATGGTTTAATGTTGTTTTCAGCTGTTTTTAAAAAATGCCATTTTTGACATTTTTGCCATACTATAGCCTTGCTTTTTTGGTCATTTTTTCCATATGCCAAATTATTGGTTTTTTGTCCATTTTTGCAACTTTCTTTCCTATGGCATGTTTGTACAGGCTCTTTTATGTGGTTTAATGTTGTTTTCAGCTGTTTTTAGAAAATGCCATTTTTTGAAATTTTTGCCATACTATAGCCTTGCTTTTTTTGTCATTTTTTCCACATGTCAAATTGTTGGGTTTTTTTCCCTTTTTGCAACTTTCTTTGCTATGGCGTGTTTCTACAGGCTATTTTATGTGGTTTCATGTTGTTTTCAGCTGTTTTTTAAAAATGCCATTTTTGACATTTTTGCCATACTATAGCCTTGCTTTTTTTTGTCATTTTATCCATATGCCAAATTATTGTTTTTTTGTCCCTTCTTGCAACTTTCTTTGCTATGGCGTGTTTCTACAGGCTCTTTTATGTGGTTTAATGTGGTATTTAGCTGTTTTTAGAAAATGCCATTTTTGACATTTTTGCCATACTATAGCCTTGCTTTTTACGTCATTTTTTCAACATGTTGAATTGTTGGTTTTTTGTCCCTTTTTGCAACTTTCTTTGCCATGGCGTGTTTCTACAGGCTCTTTTATGTGGTTTAATGTGGTTTTTAGCTGTTTTTTGAAAATGCCATTTTTGCCATACTATAGCCTTGCTTTTTTGTCATTTTTTCCACTATTCGAATTGTTGCTTTTTTGTCCCTTTTTGCAACTTTCTTTGCTATGGCGTGTTTCTACAGGCTATTTTATGTGGTTTAATGTTGTTTTCAGCTGTTTTTAAAAAATGCCATTTTTTGACATTTTTGCCATACTATAGCCTTGCTTTTTTTGTCATTTTTTCCACATGTCAAATTGTTGGGTTTTTTGTCCCTTTTTGCAACTTTCTTTGCTATGGCGTGTTTCTACAGGCTATTTTATGTGGTTTAATGTTGTTTTCAGCTGTTTTTTAAAAATGCCATTTTTGACATTTTTGCCATACTATAGCCTTGCATTTTTTGTCATTTTATCCATATGCCAAATTATTGTTTTTTTGTCCCTTCTTGCAACTTTCTTTGCTATGGCGTGTTTCTACAGGCTCTTTTATGTGGTTTAATGTGGTATTTAGCTGTTTTTTGAAAATGCCATTTTTGACATTTTTGCCATACTATAGCTTTGCTTTTTACGTCATTTTTTCAACATGTCGAATTGTTGGTTTTTTGTCCCTTTTTGCAACTTTCTTTGCTATGGCGTGTTTCTACAGGCTATTTTTTGTGGTTTAATGTGGTTTTTAGCTGTTTTTAGAAAATGCCATTTTTGACATTTTTGCCATACTATAGCCTTGCTTTTTTGGTCATTTTTTCCATATGCCAAATTATTGTTTTTTTTTCCCTTTTTGCAACTTTCTTTGCTTTGCCTTGTTTTTACAGGCTCTTTTATGTGGTTTAATGTTGTTTTCAGCTGTTTTTAAAAAATGCCATTTTTGACATTTTTGCCATACTATAGCCTTGCTTTTTTGGTCATTTTTTCCATATGCCAAATTATTGTTATTTTGTCCATTTTTGCAACTTTCTTTGCTATGGCGTGTTTCTACAGGCTCTTTTATGTGGTTTAATGTTGTTTTCAGCTGTTTTTAGAAAATGCCATTTTTGACATTTTTGTCATAGTATAGCCTTGCTTTTTTGGTCATTTTTTCCATATGCCAAATTATTGTTTTTTTGGCCCTTTTTGCAACTTTCTTTGCTATGGCGTGTTTTTACAGGCTCTTTTATGTGGTTTAATGTGGTTTTAAATCGTTTTTAGAAAATGCCATTTTTTGACATTTTTGCCATACTATAGCCTTGCTTTTTTCGTCATTTTTTTCATATGCCGAATTACTGCTTTTTTGTATCTTTTCGCAACTTCCTTTGCTTTGCCTTGTTTTTACAGGCTCTCTTATGTGGTTTAATGTTGTTTTCAGCTGTTTTTAAAAAATGCCATTTTTGACATTTTTGCCATACTATAGCCTTGCTTTTTTGGTCATTTTTTCCATATGCCAAATTATTGTTTTTTTGGCCCTTCTTGCAACTTTCTTTGCTATGGCGTGTTTCTACAGGCTCTTTTATGTGGTTTAATGTGGTTTTTAGCTGTTTTTAGAAAATGCCATTTTTGACATTTTTGCCAAACTATAGCCTTGCTTTTTTGGTCATTTTTTCCATATGCCAAATTATTGTTTTTTTGTCCCTTTTTGCAACTTTCTTTGCTATGGCGTGTTTCTACAGGCTTTTTTATTTGGTTTAATGTTGTTTTCAGCTGTTTTTAGAAAATGCCATTTTTGACATTTTTGCCATACTATAGTCTTGCTTTTTTGGTCATTTTTTCCATATGCCAAATTATTGTTTTTTTGTCCCTTTTTGCAACTTTCTTTGCTATGGTGTGTTTCTACAGGCTCTTTTATTTGGTTTAATGTGGTATTTAGCTGTTTTTAGAAAATGCCATTTTTGCCATTTTTGCCATACTATAGCCTTGCTTTTTTGGTCATTTTTTCCGTATGCCAAATTATTGTTTTTTCGGCCCTTTTTGCAACTTTCTTTGCTATGGCGTGTTTCTACAGGCTATTTTAAGAGGTTTAATGTTGTTTTTAGCTGTTTTCAGAAAATGCCATTTTTGACATTTTTGCCATACTATAGCCTTGCTTTTTTGGTCATTTTTTCCATATGCCAAAATATTGTTTTTTTGGCCCTTTTTGCAACTTTCTTTGCTATGGCGTGTTTTTACAGGCTCTTTTATGTGGTTTTATGTGGTTTTAAATCGTTTTTAGAAAATGCCATTTTTTACATTTTTGCCATACTATAGCCTTGCTTTTTTCGTCATTTTTTTCATATGCCGAATTATTGCTTTTTTGTATCTTATCGCAACTTCCTTTGCTTTGCCTTGTTTTTACAGGCTCTCTTATGTGGTTTAATGTTGTTTTCAGCTGTTTTTAAAAAACGCCATTTTTGACATTTTTGCCATACTATAGCCTTGCTTTTTTCGTCATTTTTTCCATATGCCAAATTATTGTTTTTTTTTCCCTTCTTGCAACTTTCTTTGCTATGGCGTGTTTCTACAGGCTCTTTTATGTGGTTTAATGTGGTTTTTAGCTGTTTTTAGAAAATGCCATTTTTGACATTTTTGCCATACTATAGCCTTGCTTTTTTCGTCATTTTTTTCATATGCCAAATTATTGCTTTTTTGTATCTTTTCGCAACTTCCTTTGCTTTGCCTTGTTTTTACAGGCTCTTTTATGTGGTTTAATGTTGTTTTCAGCTGTTTTTAAAAAATGCCATTTTTGACATTTTTGCCATACTATAGCCTTGCTTTTTTGGTCATTTTTTCCGTATGCCAAATTATTGTTTTTTCGGCCCTTTTTGCAACTTTCTTTGCTATGGCGTGTTTCTACAGGCTATTTTATTTGGTTTAATGTTGTTTTCAGCTGTTTTTAAAAAATGCCATTTTTGACATTTTTGCCATACTATAGTCTTGCTTTTTTGGTCATTTTTTCCATATGCCAAATTATTGTTTTTTTGGCCCTTTTTGCAACTTTCTTTGCTATGGTGTGTTTCTACAAGCTCTTTTATTTGGTTTAATGTTGTATTTAGCTGTTTTTAGAAAATGCCATTTTTGCCATTTTTGCCATACTATAGCCTTGCTTTTTTCGTCATTTTTTTCATATGCCAAATTATTGCTTTTTTGTATCTTTTCGCAACTTCCTTTGCTTTGCCTTGTTTTTACAGGCTCTTTTATGTGGTTTAATGTTGTTTTCAGCTGTTTTTAAAAAATGCCATTTTTTACATTTTTGCCATACTATAGCCTTGCTTTTTTGGTCATTTTTTCCGTATGCCAAATTATTGTTTTTTCGGCCCTTTTTGCAACTTTCTTTGCTATGGCGTGTTTCTACAGGCTATTTTAAGAGGTTTAATGTTGTTTTCAGCTGTTTTTAGAAAATGCCATTTTTGACATTTTTGCCATACTATAGCCTTGCTTTTTTGGTCATTTTTTCCATATGCCAAATTATTGTTTTTTTGGCCCTTTTTGCAACTTTCTTTGCTATGGCGTGTTTTTACAGGCTCTTTTATGTGGTTTAATGTGGTTTTAAATCGTTTTTAGAAAATGCCATTTTTTACATTTTTGCCATACTATAGCCTTGCTTTTTTCGTCATTTTTTTCATATGCCGAATTATTGCTTTTTTGTATCTTATCGCAACTTCCTTTGCTTTGCCTTGTTTTTACAGGCTCTCTTATGTGGTTTAATGTTGTTTTCAGCTGTTTTTAAAAAATGCCATTTTTGACATTTTTGCCATACTATAGCCTTGCTTTTTTGGTCATTTTTTCCACATGCCAAATTATTGTTTTTTTGGCCCTTCTTGCAACTTTCTTTGCTATGGCGTGTTTCTACAGGCTCTTTTATGTGGTTTAATGTGGTTTTTAGCTGTTTTTAGAAAATGCCATTTTTGACATTTTTGCCATACTATAGCCTTGCTTTTTTCGTCATTTTTTCCACATGTCAAATTGTTGGTTTTTTGTCCCTTCTTGCAACTTTCTTTGCTATGGCGTGTTTCTACAGGCTATTTTTTGTGGTTTAATGTTGTTTTTAGCTGTTTTTTGAAAATGCCATTTTTGACATTTTTGCCATACTATAGCCTTGCTTTTTTTGTCATTTTTTCCATATGTAAAATTATTGGTTTTTTGTCCCTTTTTGCAACTTTCTTTGCTATGGCGTGTTTCTACAGGCTATTTTATGTGGTTTAATGTTGTTTTCAGCTGTTTTTAGAAAATGCCATTTTTGACATTTTTGCCATACTATAGCCTTGCTTTTTTTGTCATTTTTTCCATATGCCAAATTATTGTTTTTTTGGCCCTTTTTGCAACTTTCTTTGCTATGGCGTGTTTCTACAGGCTCTTTTATGTGGTTTAATGTAGGTTTTAGCTGTTTTCAGAAAATGCCATTTTTTGACATTTTTGCCATACTATAGCCTTGCTTTTTTTGTCATTTTGTCTATATGTCAAATTGTTGGGTTTTTTTGTCCCTTTTTGCAACTTTCTTTGCTATGGCGTGTTTCTACAATTGCAATTGCAATTGCATCTGCAATTTTTGACATTTTTGCCATACTATAGCCTTGCATATTTGGTCATTTTTCTGCATGTCAGATTATGTTTTTTTCACTGTTTATGTCATGAACAAGTAACCAACAGAGGAACTCAAATGCAGGACACACAAGACCAGTCCTCAAAGGCAAAAACCAGTGTTTAATCAGTCCAAGGTTCGGTACACAGCAAGTCAATCAACACAGGCAGAGGTATCCAAAATGTGATGCAAAATGCAGAGTCAGAAACTACCGAGGTCGATACAAGAAGGCTATGAATACAAAAGAATGCTTGAACGTGACTATGAGGTACAACTAACTGGCAACAAGACCGTGAGAGACATGAGGTTAAATAAAAGAGGTAATGAGGGTGATGGAAAACTGGTGGGGAAGAAGAATCAGGAGGCAGGTGTGACAAAATGGGGGCAGGGCAGACAGGAACACATCTGAAACAGAGACAGGGGTTAGTGATTTCAAAGTAAAATGAACAGGAAACACAATACATGACATGAAATGAACAAAATAAAAATAACTTCACCATGATCATGACAGTTTTTGCAACTTTCTGTGCCATGGCGTCACTCAGAAGGTTAATTTGCGTTATTAAAGTTGGTTTTCAGCTGTTTTTGGGACGTGTCATTTTTTGACATTTTTGCCATACTATAGCCTTGCTTTTTTTTTTTTTTTTCCATATGCCAAATTATTGTTTTGTTGTATCTTTTTGCAACTTTCTTTGCTATGGCGTGTTTCTACAGGCTCTCTTATGTGGTTTAATGTTGTTTTCAGCTGTTTTTAAAAAATGCCATTTTTGACATTTTTGCCATACTATAGCCTTGCTTTTTTTGTCATTTTTTCCACATGTCAAATTGTTGTTTTTTTGTCCCTTCTTGCAACTTTCTTTGCTATGGCGTGTTTCTACAGGCTCTCTTATGTGGTTTAATGTTGTTTTCAGCTGTTTTTAAAAAATGCCATTTTTGACATTTTTGCCATACTATAGCCTTGCTTTTTTCGTCATTTTTTCCACATGTCAAATTGTTGGTTTTTTGTCCCTTCTTGCAACTTTCTTTGCTATGGCGTGTTTCTACAGGCTATTTTTTGTGGTTTAATGTGATTTTTTAGCTGTTTTTAGAAAATGCCATTTTTTGACATTTTTGCCATACTATAGCCTTGCTTTTTTGGTCATTTTTTCCATATGCCAAATTATTGTTTTTTTGTCCCTTCTTGCAACTTTCTTTGCTATGGCGTGTTTCTACAGGCTCTTTTATGTGGTTTACTTTTGTTTTCAGCTCTTTTTAGAAAATGCCATTTTTTGACATTTTTGCCATACTATAGCCTTGCTTTTTTCGTCATTTTTTCCACATGTCAAATTGTTGGTTTTTTGTCCCTTCTTGCAACTTTCTTTGCTATGGCGTGTTTCTACAGGCTATTTTTTGTGGTTTAATGTGGTTTTTAGCTGTTTTTAGAAAATGCCATTTTTTGACATTTTTGCCATACTATAGCCTTGCTTTTTCTGTCATTTTTTCCACATGTCAAATTATTGGTTTTTTGTCCCTTTTTGCAACTTCCTTTGCTATGGCGTGTTTCTACAGGCTCTTTTATGTGGTTTAATGTGGTTTTTAGCTGTTTTTAGAAAATGCCATTTTTGACATTTTTTGCCATACTATAGCCTTGCTTTTTACGTCATTTTTTCCACATGTCAACTGATTGTTTTTTTGTCCCTTTTTGCAACTTTCTTTGCTATGGCGTGTTTCTACAGGCTATTTTATGTGGTTTAATGTTGTTTTCAGCTGTTTTTAGAAAATGCCATTTTTTTTGACATTTTGCCATACTATAGCCTTGCTTTTTTCGTCATTTTTTCCACATGTCAAATTGTTGGTTTTTTTTCCTTTCTTGCAACTTTCTTTGCTATGGCGTGTTTCTACAGGCTATTTTTTGTGGTTTAATGTGGTTTTTAGCTGTTTTTAGAAAATGCCATTTTTGACATTTTTGCCATACTATAGCCTTGCTTTTTCCGTCATTTTTTCCACATGTCAAATTGTTGGTTTTTTGTCCCTTCTTGCAACTTTCTTTGCTATGGCGTGTTTCTACAGGCTATTTTTTGTGGTTTAATGTGATTTTTTAGCTGTTTTTAGAAAATGCCATTTTTTGACATTTTTGCCATACTATAGCCTTGCTTTTTCCGTCATTTTTTCCACATGTCAAATTGTTGGTTTTTTGTCCCTTCTTGCAACTTTCTTTGCTATGGCGTGTTTCTACAGGCTATTTTTTGTGGTTTAATGTGGTTTTTAGCTATTTTTAGAAAATGCCATTTTTAACATTTTTGCCATACTATAGCCTTGCTTTTTTGGTCATTCTTTCCATATGCCAAATTATTGTTTTTTTGTCCCTTTTTGCAACTTTCTTTGCTATGGCGTGTTTCTACAGGCTATTTTATGTGGTTTAATGTTGTTTTTAGCTGTTTTTAGAAAATGCCATTTTTGACATTTTTGCCATTCTATAGCCTTGCTTTTAAGTCATTCTTTCCACATGTCAAATTGTAGTTTTTTTGTCCCTTTTTGCAACTTTCTTTGCTATGGCGTGTTTCGACAGGCTATTTTTTGTGGTTTAATGTGGTTTTTAGCTGTTTTTAGAAAATACCATTTTTTGACATTTTTGCCATACTATAGCCTTGCTTTTTTGGTCATTTTTGCCATATGCCAAATTATTGTTTTTTTTGTCCCTTTTTGCAACTTCCTTTGCTATGGCGTGTTTCTACAGGCTCTTTTATTTGGTTTAATGTGGTATTTAGCTGTTTTTTGAAAATGCCATTTTTGACATTTTTGCCATACTATAGCCTTGCTTTTTTTTTTTTTTTTTTCCATATGCCAAATTATTGTTTTGTTGTATCTTTTTGCACCTTTCTTTGCTATGGTGTGTTTCTACAGGCTCTTTTATGTGGTTTAATTTTGTTTTCAGCTCTTTTTAGAAAACGCAATTTTTTGACATTTTTGCCATACTATAGCCTTGCTTTTTTCGTCATTTTTTCCACATGTCAAATTGTTGGTTTTTTGTCCCTTCTTGCAACTTTCTTTGTTATGGCGTGTTTCTACAGGCTATTTTTTGTGGTTTAATGTGTTTTTTAGCTGTTTTTAGAAAATGCCATTTTTAACATTTTTGCCATACTATAGCCTTGCTTTTTTTTTTTTTTTTTCCATATGCCAAATTTTTGTTTTGTTGTATCTTTTTGCAACTTTCTTTGCTATGGTGTGTTTCTACAGGCTCTTTTATGTGGTTTAATGTGGTTTTTAGCTGTTTTTAGAAAATGCCATTTTTGACATTTTTGCCATACTATAGCCTTGCTTTTTCCGTCATTTTTTCCACATGTCAAATTATTGGTTTTTTGTCCCTTTTTGCATCTTTCTTTGCTATGGCGTGTTTCTACAGGCTCTTTTATTTGGTTTAATGTGGTATTTAGCTGTTTTTAGAAAATGCCATTTTTGACATTTTTGCCATACTATAGCCTTGCTTTTTTCGTCATTTTTTCCACATGTCAAATTGTTGGTTTTTTGTCCCTTCTTGCAACTTTCTTTGCTATGGCGTGTTTCTACAGGCTATTTTTTGTGGTTTAATGTGGTTTTTAGCTGTTTTTAGAAAATGCCATTTTTGACATTTTTGCCATACTATAGCCTTGCTTTTTCTGTCATTTTTTCCACATGTCAAATTATTGTTTTTTTGTCCCTTTTTGCAACTTTCTTTGCTATGGCGTGTTTCTACAGGCTATTTTATGTGGTTTAATGTTGTTTTCAGCTGTTTTTAGAAAATGCCATTTTTGACATTTTTGCCATACTATAGCCTTGCTTTTTCCGTCATTTTTTCCACATGTCAAATTGTTGGTTTTTTGTCCCTTCTTGCAACTTTCTTTGCTATGGCGTGTTTCTACAGGCTATTTTTTGTGGTTTAATGTGATTTTTTAGCTGTTTTTAGAAAATGCCATTTTTTGACATTTTTGCCATACTATAGCCTTGCTTTTTGGTCATTTTTCCATATGTCAAATTGTTGTTTTTTTGTCCCTTTTTGCAACTTTCTTTGCTATGGCGTGTTTCTACAGGCTATTTTTTGTGGTTTAATGTGGTTTTTAGCTATTTTTAGAAAATGCCATTTTTGACATTTTTTGCCATACTATAGCCTTGCTTTTTACGTCATTTTTTCCACATGTCGAATTGTTGTTTTTTTGTCCCTTCTTGCAACTTTCTTTGCTATGGCGTGTTTCTACAGGCTATTTTTTGTGGTTTAATGTGGTTTTTAGCTGTTTTTAGAAAATGCCATTTTTGACATTTTTGCCATACTATAGCCTTGCTTTTTTTGTCATTTTTTTCACATGCCAAATTATTGTTTTTTTGTCCCTTTTTGCAACTTTCTTTGCTATGGCGTGTTTCTACAGGCTCTTTTATGTGGTTTAATGTGGTTTTTAGCTGTTTTTAGAAAATGCCATTTTTGACATTTTTGCCATACTATAGCCTTGCTTTTTTGGTCATTTTTTCCATATGCCAAATTATTGTTTTTTTGTCCCTTTTTGCAACTTTCTTTGCTATGGCGTGTTTCTACAGGCTATTTTATGTGGTTTAATGTTGTTTTCAGCTGTTTTTAGAAAATGCCATTTTTGACATTTTTGCCATACTATAGTCTTGCTTTTTTCGTCATTTTTCCCCATGTCAAATTGTTGGTTTTTTGTCCCTTCTTGCAACTTTCTTTGCTATGGCGTGTTTCTACAGGCTATTTTTTGTGGTTTAATGTGGTTTTTAGCTGTTTTTAGAAAATGCCATTTTTGACATTTTTGCCATACTATAGCCTTGCTTTTTTTGGTCATTCTTTCCACATGTCAACTGATTGTTTTTTTGTCCCTTTTTGCAACTTTCTTTGCTATGGCGTGTTTCTACAGGCTATGTTATGTGGTTTAATGTTGTTTTTAGCTGTTTTTAAAAAATGCCATTTTTGACATTTTTGCCATACTATAGCCTTGCTTTTTTGGTCATTCTTTCCACATGTCAAATTATTGTTTTTTTGTCCCTTCTTGCAACTTTCTTTGCTATGGCGTGTTTCTACAGGCTATTTTATGTGGTTTAATGTTGTTTTCAGCTGTTTTTAGAAAATGCCATTTTTGACATTTTTGCCATACTATAGCCTTGCTTTTTACGTCATTTTTTCACATGTGAAATTATAGTTTTTTTGTCCCTTTTTGCAACTTTCTTTGCTATGGCGTATTTCTACAGGCTATGTTATGTGGTTTAATGTTGTTTTAAATCTTTTTTAGAAAATGCCATTTTTGACATTTTTGCCATACTATAGCCTTGCTTTTTTCGTCATTTTTTCCACATGTCAAATTGTAGTTTTTTTGTCCCTTCTTGCAACTTTCTTTGCTATGGCGTGTTTCGACAGGCTATTTTTTGTGGTTTAATGTGGTTTTTAGCTGTTTTTAGAAAATACCATTTTTTGACATTTTTGCCATACTATAGCCTTGCTTTTTTGGTCATTTTTGCCATATGCCAAATTATTGTTTTTTTGTCCCTTTTTGCAACTTTCTTTGCTATGGCGTGTTTCTACAGGCTATTTTATGTGGTTTAATGTTGTTTTTAGCTGTTTTTAGAAAATGCCATTTTTGACATTTTTGCCATACTATAGCCTTGCTTTTTTCGTCATTTTTTCCACATGTCAAATTATACTTTTTTTGTCCCTTTTTGCAACTTCCTTTCCTATGGCGTGTTTGTACAGGCTCTTTTATGTGGTTTAATTTTGTTTTCAGCTCTTTTTAGAAAATGCCATTTTTTGACATTTTGCCATACTATAGCCTTGCTTTTTCCGTCATTTTTTCCACATGTCAAATTATTGTTTTTTTGACCCTTTTTGCAACTTCCTTTCCTATGGCGTGTTTGTACAGGCTCTTTTATGTGGTTTAATGTGGTTTTTAGCTGTTTTTGAAAAAAGGCCATTTTTGACATTTTTGCCATACTATAGCCTTGCTTTTTTGGTCATTCTTTCCATATGCCAAATTATTGTTTTTTTGTCCCTTTTTGCAACTTTCTTTGCTATGGCGTGTTTCTACAGGCTATTTTATGTGGTTTAATGTTGTTTTCAGCTGTTTTTAGAAAATGCCATTTTTGACATTTTTGCCATACTATAGCCTTGCTTTTTTCGTCATTTTTTCCACATGTCAAATTATTGTTTTTTTGTCCCTTTTTGCAACTTCCTTTCCTATGGCGTGTTTCTACAGGCTCTTTTATGTGGTTTAATTTTGTTTTCAGCTCTTTTTAGAAAATGCCATTTTTTGACATTTTTGCCATACTATAGCCTTGCTTTTTTCGTCATTTTTTCCACATGTCAAATTATTGTTTTTTTGTCCCTTCTTGCAACTTTCTTTGCTATGGCGTGTTTCTACAGGCTATTTTTTGTGGTTTAATGTGGTTTTTAGCTGTTTTTAGAAAATGCCATTTTTGACATTTTTGCCATACTATAGCCTTGCTTTTTTGGTCATTTTTTTTCATATGCCTAATTATTGCTCTTTTGTATCTTTTTGCAACTTTCTTTGCTATGGCGTGTTTCTACAGGCTCTTTATGTGGTTTAATGTAGTTTTTAGCTGTTTTTAGAAAATGACATTTTTTGACATTTTTGGCATGCTATAGCCTTTGCATTTTTGGTCATTTTTCCATGTCAAATTATTGTTTTTTTGTCCCTTTTTGCAACTTTCTTTGCTATGGCGTGTTTCTACAAGCTATTTTATGTGGTTTAATGTTGTTTTCAGCTGTTTTTAAAGAATGCCATTTTTGACATTTTTGCTATACTATAGCCTTGCTTTTTTGGTCATTTTTTCCATATGCCAAATTTTTGTTTTTTTTTTCCCTTTTTGCAACTTTCTTTGCTATGGCGTGTTTCTACAGGCTATTTTATGTGGTTTAATGTGGTTTTTAGCTGTTTTTAGAAAATGCCATTTTTCACATTTTTACCACACAATAGCCTTGCTTTTTTTGTCATTTTTTTCCACGTCGAATTGTTGTTTTTTTGTCCCTTTTTGCAACTTTCTTTGCTATGGCGTGTTTCTACAGGCTCTTTTATGTGGTTTAATGTGGTTTTTAGCTGTTTTTAAAGAACGCCATTTTTGAAATTTTTGCCATACTATAGCCTTGCTTTTTTTGTCATTTTTTTCACATGTCAAATTGTTGGTTTTTTGTCCTTTCTTGCGACTTTCTTTGCTATGGCGTGTTTGTATAGGCTCTTTTATGTGGTTTAATGTGATTTTTAGCTGTTTTTAGAAAATGCCATTTTTGACATTTTTGCCATACTATAGCCTTGCTTTTTTCGTCATTTTTTCCACATGTCAAATTGTTGGTTTTTTGTCCCTTCTTGCAACTTTCTTTGCTATGGCGTGTTTCTACAGGCTATTTTTTGTGGTTTAATGTGGTTTTTAGCTGTTTTTAGAAAATGCCATTTTTGACATTTTTTGCCATACTATAGCCTTGCTTTTTTTTGTCATTTTTTCCACATGTGGAATTGTTGTTTTTTTGTCCCTTTTTGCAACTTTCTTTGCTATGGCGTGTTTCTACAGGCTCTTTTATTTGGTTTAATGTGGTTTTTAGCTGTTTTTAGAAAATGCCATTTTTGACATTTTTGCCATACTATAGCCTTGCTTTTTTTTGTCATTTTTTCCACATGTCGAATTGTTGTTTTTTTGTCCCTTTTTGCAACTTTCTTTGCTATGGCGTGTTTGTACAGGCTCTTTTATGTGGTTTAATGTGGTTTTTAGCTGTTTTTAGAAAATGCCATTTTTGACATTTTTGCCATACTATAGCCTTGCTTTTTTCGTCATTTTTTTCATATGCCAAATTATTGCTTTTTTGTATCTTTTCGCAACTTCCTTTGCTTTGCCGTGTTTCTACAAGCTCTTTAATGTGGTTCAAAGTGGTTTTAAATTGTTTTTAAAGAATGCCATTTTTGACATTTTTGCTATACTATAGCCTTGCTTTTTTGGTCATTTTTTCCGTATGCCAAATTATTGTTTTTTCGGCCCTTTTTGCAATTTTCTTTGCTATGGCGTGTTTCTACAGGCTCTTTTATGTGGTTTAATGTGATTTTTAGCTGTTTTTAGAAAATGCCATTTTTGACATTTTTGCCATACTATAGCCTTGCTTTTTTCGTCATTTTTTCCACATGTCAAATTGTTGGTTTTTTGTCCCTTCTTGCAACTTTCTTTGCTATGGCGTGTTTCTGCAGGCTCTTTTATGTGGTTTAATGTGATTTTTAGCTGTTTTTAGAAAATGCCATTTTTGACATTTTTGCCATACTATAGCCTTGGTTTTCTGTCATTTTTTCCATATGTAAAATTATTGGTTTTTTGTCCCTTTTTGCAACTTTCTTTGCTATGGCGTGTTTCTACAAGCTATTTTATGTGGTTTAATGTTGTTTTCAGCTGTTTTTAAAGAGCGCCATTTTTTACTTTCTTGCCATACTATAGCCTTGCCTTTTACGTCATTTTTTCAACATGTCGAATTGTTGGTTTTTTGTCCCTTTTTGCAACTTTCTTTGCTATGGCGTGTTTGTATAGGCTATTTTATGTGGTTTAATGTGGTTTTTCGCTGTTTTTAGAAAATGCCATTTTTCACATTTTTGCCATACTATAGCCTTGCTTTTTTCGTCATTTTTTTCATATGCCAAATTATTGCTTTTTTGTATCTTTTCGCAACTTCCTTTGCTTTGCCGTGTTTTTACAGGCTCTTTTATGTGGTTTAATGTGGTTTTTAGCTGTTTTTAGAAAATGCCATTTTTGACATTTTTGCCATACTATAGCCTTGCTTTTTTCGTCATTTTTCATATGCCAAATTATTGCTTTTTGTATCTTTTCAACTTCCTTTGCTTTGCCGTGTTTTTACAGGCTCTTTTATGTGGTTTAATGTGGTTTTTAGCTGTTTTTAGAAAATGCCATTTTTGACATTTTTGCCATACTATAGCCTTGCTTTTTTGGTCATTTTTCCATATGTAAAATTATTGGTTTTTTGTCCCTTTTTGCAACTTTCTTTGCTATGGCGTGTTTCTACAGGCTCTTTTATTTGGTTTAATGTGGTTTTCATCTGTTTTTAAAAATTCCATTTTTGAGATTTTTTCCATACTATAGCCTTGCTTTTTTGGTCATTTTTTCCACATGTCAAATTATAGTTTTTTTGTCCCTTTTTGCAATTTTCTTTGCTATGGCGTGTTTCTTTCGGCTATTTCATGTGCTTTAATGTTGTTTTCAGCTGTTTTTAAAAATGCCATTTTTGTACATTTTTGCCATACTATAGCCTTGCTTTTTCTGTTTTTTTTTTCATATGCCAAATTATTGCTTTTTTGTATCTTTTCGCAACTGCCTTAGCTATGGCGTGTTGTTACAGGCTCTTTTATGTGGTTTAATGTTGTTTTTAGCTGTTTTTAGAAAATGCCATTTTTGACATTTTTGCCATACTATAGCCTTGCTTTTTTTGTCATTTTTTCCACATGTCAAATTGTTGGTTTTTTGTCCCTTTTTGCAACTTTCTTTGCTATGGCGTGTTTCTACAGGCTCTTTAATGTGGTTCAAAGTGGTTTTAAATTGTTTTTAGAAAATGCCCTTTTGACATTTTTGCCATACTATAGCCTTTGCTTTTTGGTCATTTTTTCCATATGCCAAATTATTGTTTTTTGTCCCTTTTGCAACTTTCTTTTGCTATGGCGTGTTTCTACAGGCTATTTTATGTGGTTTAATGTTGTTTTCAGCTGTTTTTTAAAAATGCCATTTTTGAGATTTTTGCCATACTATAGCCTTGCTTTTTTGGTCATTTTTTCCATATGCCAAATTATTGTTTTTTTGTCCCTTTTTGCAACTTTCTTTGCTATGGCGTGTTTCTACAGGCTATTTTATGTGGTTTAATGTTGTTTTTAGCTGTTTTTAGAAAATGCCATTTTTGACATTTTTGCCATACTATAGCCTTGCTTTTTTCGTCATTTTTTCCACATGTCAAATTATACTTTTTTTGTCCCTTTTTGCAACTTCCTTTCCTATGGCGTGTTTGTACAGGCTCTTTTATGTGGTTTAATTTTGTTTTCAGCTCTTTTTAGAAAATGCCATTTTTTGACATTTTGCCATACTATAGCCTTGCTTTTTCCGTCATTTTTTCCACATGTCAAATTATTGTTTTTTTGACCCTTTTTGCAACTTCCTTTCCTATGGCGTGTTTGTACAGGCTCTTTTATGTGGTTTAATGTGGTTTTAGCTGTTTTTAGAAAATGCCATTTTGACATTTTGCCATACTATAGCCTTGCTTTTTGGTCATTCTTTCCATATGCCAAATTATTGTTTTTTTGTCCCTTTTTGCAACTTTCTTTGCTATGGCGTGTTTCTACAGGCTATTTTATGTGGTTTAATGTTGTTTTCAGCTGTTTTTAGAAAATGCCATTTTTTGACATTTTTGCCATACTATAGCCTTGCTTTTTTCGTCATTTTTTCCACATGTCAAATTATAGTTTTTTTGTCCCTTCTTGCAACTTTCTTTGCTATGGCGTGTTTCTACAGGCTATTTTTTGTGGTTTAATGTGTTTTTTAGCTGTTTTTAGAAAATGCCATTTTTGACATTTTTGCCATACTATAGCCTTGCTTTTTTGGTCATTTTTTTTCATATGCCTAATTATTGCTCTTTTGTATCTTTTTGCAACTTTCTTTGCTATGGCGTGTTTCTACAGGCTCTTTATGTGGTTTAATGTAGTTTTTAGCTGTTTTTAGAAAATGACATTTTTTGACATTTTTGGCATGCTATAGCCTTGCATTTTTGGTCATTTTTCCGCATGTCAAATTATTGTTTTTTTGTCCCTTTTTGCAACTTTCTTTGCTATGGCGTGTTTCTACAGGCTATTTTATGTGGTTTAATGTTGTTTTCAGCTGTTTTTAGAAGATGCCATTTTTTGACATTTTTGCCATACTATAGCCTTGCTTTTTTGGTCATTTTTTCCATATGCCAAATTATTGTTTTTTTGTCCCTTTTTGCAACTTTCTTTGCTATGGCGTGTTTCTACAGGCTATTTTATGTGGTTTAATGTGGTTTTTAGCTGTTTTTAGAAAATGCCATTTTTCACATTTTTACCACACAATAGCCTTGCTTTTTTTGTCATTTTTTTCCACGTCGAATTGTTGTTTTTTTGTCCCTTTTTGCAACTTTCTTTGCTATGGCGTGTTTCTACAGGCTCTTTTATGTGGTTTAATGTGGTTTTTAGCTGTTTTTAAAGAACGCCATTTTTGAAATTTTTGCCATACTATAGCCTTGCTTTTTTTGTCATTTTTTTCACATGTCAAATTGTTGGTTTTTTGTCCTTTCTTGCGACTTTCTTTGCTATGGCGTGTTTGTATAGGCTCTTTTATGTGGTTTAATGTGATTTTTAGCTGTTTTTAGAAAATGCCATTTTTGACATTTTTGCCATACTATAGCCTTGCTTTTTTCGTCATTTTTTCCACATGTCAAATTGTTGGTTTTTTGTCCCTTCTTGCAACTTTCTTTGCTATGGCGTGTTTCTACAGGCTATTTTTTGTGGTTTAATGTGGTTTTTAGCTGTTTTTAGAAAATGCCATTTTTGACATTTTTTGCCATACTATAGCCTTGCTTTTTTTTGTCATTTTTTCCACATGTCGAATTGTTGTTTTTTTGTCCCTTTTTGCAACTTTCTTTGCTATGGCGTGTTTCTACAGGCTCTTTTATTTGGTTTAATGTGGTTTTTAGCTGTTTTTAGAAAATGCCATTTTTGACATTTTTGCCATACTATAGCCTTGCTTTTTCCGTCATTTTTTCCACATGTCAAATTATTGTTTTTTTGACCCTTTTTGCAACTTCCTTTCCTATGGCGTGTTTGTACAGGCTCTTTTATGTGGTTTAATGTGGTTTTTAGCTGTTTTTGAAAAAAGGCCATTTTTGACATTTTTGCCATACTATAGCCTTGCTTTTTTCGTCATTTTTTTCATATGCCAAATTATTGCTTTTTTGTATCTTTTCGCAACTTCCTTTGCTTTGCCGTGTTTCTACAAGCTATTTTATGTGGTTTAATGTTGTTTTCAGCTGTTTTTAAAGAATGCCATTTTTGACATTTTTGCTATACTATAGCCTTGCTTTTTTGGTCATTTTTCCACATGTCAAATTGTTGGTTTTTTGTCCCTTCTTGCAACTTTCTTTGTTATGGCGTGTTTCTACAGGCTATTTTTTGTGGTTTAATGTGATTTTTAGCTGTTTTTAGAAAATGCCATTTTTGACATTTTTGCCATTCTATAGCCTTGCTTTTTCGTCATTTTTTCCACATGTCAAATTGTTGTTTTTGTCCCTTTTGCAACTTCCTTTCCTATGGCGTGTTTCTGCAGGCTCTTTTATGTGGTTTAATGTGATTTTCAGCTGTTTTAGAAAATGCCATTTTTGACATTTTGCCATACTATAGCCTTGCTTTTTTCGTCATTTTTTCCACATGTCAAAATTATGTTTTTTTTGTCCCTCTTGCAACTTTCTTTGCTATGGCGTGTTTCTACAGGCTATTTTTTGTGGTTTAATGTGTTTTTTAGCTGTTTTTAGAAAATGACATTTTTTGACATTTTTGGCATGCTATAGCCTTGCATTTTTGGTCATTTTTCCGCATGTCAAATTATTGTTTTTTTGTCCCTTTTTGCAACTTTCTTTGCTATGGCGTGTTTCTACAGGCTGTTTTATGTGGTTTAATGTTGTTTTCAGCTGTTTTTAAAAAATGCTATTTTTGACATTTTTGCCATACTATAGCCTTGCTTTTTCTGTTTTTTTTTTCATATGCCAAATTATTGCTTTTTTGTATCTTTTGCAACTGCCTTTGCTATGGCGTGTTTCTACAGGCTCTTTTATGTGGTTTAATGTTGTTTTCAGCTGTTTTTAGAAAATGCCATTTTTGACATTTTTGCCATACTATAGCCTTGCTTTTTTGGTCATTTTTTTCATATGCCAAATTATTGTTTTTTTGTCCCTTTTTGCAACTTTCTTTGCTATGGCGTGTTTCTACAGGCTATTTTTTGTGGTTTAATGTGGTTTTTAGCTGTTTTTTGAAAATGCCATTTTTGACATTTTTGCCATACTATAGCCTTGCTTTTTTTGTCATTTTTTCCATATGCCAAATTATTGGTTTTTTGTCCCTTTTTGCAACTTTCTTTGCTATGGCGTGTTTCTACAGGCTATTTTATTTGGTTTAATGTTGTTTTCAGCTGTTTTTAAAAAATGCCATTTTTTGACATTTTTGCCATACTATAGCCTTGCTTTTTTGGTCATTCTTTCCATATGCCAAATTATTGTTTTTTTGTCCCTTTTTGCAACTTTCTTTGCTATGGCGTGTTTCTACAGGCTCTTTTATGTGGTTTAATGTTGTTTTCAGCTGTTTTTAGAAAATGCCATTTTTTGACATTTTTGCCATACTATAGCCTTGCTTTTTTGGTCATTCTTTCCATATGCCAAATTATTGTTTTTTTGTCCCTTTTTGCAACTTTCTTTGCTATGGCGTGTTTCTACAGGCTCTTTTTTGTGGTTTAATGTGGTTTTAGCTGTTTTTAGAAAATGCCATTTTGACATTTTGCCATACTATAGCCTTGCTTTTTCTGTCATTTTTCCATATGTAAATTATTGTTTTTTGTCCCTTTTGCAACTTTCTTTGCTATGGCGTGTTTCTACAGGCTATTTTATGTGGTTTAATGTTGTTTTAGCTGTTTTAGAAAATGCCATTTTTGACATTTTTGCCATACTATAGCCTTGCTTTTTACGTCATTTTTTCCACATGTCAAATTGTTGGTTTTTTGTCCCTTTTGCAACTTTCTTTGCTATGGCGTGTTTGTATAGGCTATTTTATGTGGTTTAATGTGGTTTTAGCTGTTTTAGAAAATGCCATTTTTGACATTTTGCCATACTATAGCCTTGCTTTTTCAGTCATTTTTTCATATGCCAAATTATTGTTTTTTGTATCTTTTGCAACTTCCTTTGCTATGGCCGTGTTTTTACAGGCTATTTTATGTGGTTTAATGTGGTTTTTAGCTGTTTTTAGAAAATGCCATTTTTGACATTTTTGCCATACTATAGCCTTGCTTTTTTGGTCATTTTTGCCATATGCCAAATTATTGTTTTTTTGTCCCTTTTTGCAACTTTCTTTGCTATGGCGTGTTTCTACAGGCTATTTTATGTGGTTTAATGTTGTTTTCAGCTGTTTTTAGAAAATGCCATTTTTTACAATTTTTCCATACTATAGCCTTGCTTTTTGGTCATTTTTTCCACATGTCAAATTATTGTTTTTGTCCCTTTTGCAACTTCCTTTCCTATGGCGTGTTTGTACAGGCTCTTTTATGTGGTTTAATGTGGTTTTTAGCTGTTTTTGAAAAAAGGCCATTTTTGACATTTTTGCCATACTATAGCCTTGCTTTTTTGGTCATTCTTTCCATATGCCAAATTATTGTTTTTTTGTCCCTTTTTGCAACTTTCTTTGCTATGGCGTGTTTCTACAGGCTATTTTATGTGGTTTAATGTTGTTTTCAGCTGTTTTTAGAAAATGCCATTTTTTGACATTTTTGCCATACTATAGCCTTGCTTTTTTCGTCATTTTTTCCACATGTCAAATTGTTGGTTTTTTGTCCCTTCTTGCAACTTTCTTTGTTATGGCGTGTTTCTACAGGCTATTTTTTGTGGTTTAATGTGATTTTTAGCTGTTTTTAGAAAATGCCATTTTTGACATTTTTGCCATTCTATAGCCTTGCTTTTTTCGTCATTTTTTCCACATGTCAAATTATTGTTTTTTTGTCCCTTTTTGCAACTTCCTTTCCTATGGCGTGTTTCTACAGGCTCTTTTATGTGGTTTAATTTTGTTTTCAGCTCTTTTTAGAAAATGCCATTTTTTGACATTTTTGCCATACTATAGCCTTGCTTTTTTCGTCATTTTTTCCACATGTCAAATTATAGTTTTTTTGTCCCTTCTTGCAACTTTCTTTGCTATGGCGTGTTTCTACAGGCTATTTTTTGTGGTTTAATGTGTTTTTTAGCTGTTTTTAGAAAATGACATTTTTTGACATTTTTGGCATGCTATAGCCTTGCATTTTTGGTCATTTTTCCGCATGTCAAATTATTGTTTTTTTGTCCCTTTTTGCAACTTTCTTTGCTATGGCGTGTTTCTACAGGCTGTTTTATGTGGTTTAATGTTGTTTTCAGCTGTTTTTAAAAAATGCTATTTTTGACATTTTTGCATTTTTGGTCATTTTTTTTCATATGCCAAATTATTGTTTTTTTGTCCCTTTTTGCATCTTTCTTTGCTATGGCGTGTTTCTACAGGCTATTTTATGTGGTTTAATGTTGTTTTCAGCTGTTTTTAGAAGATGCCATTTTTTGACATTTTTGCCATACTATAGCCTTGCTTTTTACGTCATTTTTTCCATATGCCAAATTATTGTTTTTTTGTCCCTTTTTGCAACTTTCTTTGCTATGGCGTGTTTCTACAGGCTATTTTATGTGGTTTAATGTGGTTTTTAGCTGTTTTTAGAAAATGCCATTTTTCACATTTTTACCACACAATAGCCTTGCTTTTTTTGTCATTTTTTTCCACGTCGAATTGTTGTTTTTTTGTCCCTTTTTGCAACTTTCTTTGCTATGGCGTGTTTCTACAAGCTATGTCATGTGGTTTAATGTTGTTTTCAGCTGTTTTTAGAAAATGCCATTTTTGACATTTTTGCCATACTATAGCCTTGCCTTTTACGTCATTTTTTCCACATGTCGAATTGTTGGTTTTTTGTCCCTTTTTGCAACTTTCTTTGCTATGGCGTGTTTGTATAGGCTCTTTTATGTGGTTTAATGTGATTTTTAGCTGTTTTTAGAAAATGCCATTTTTGACATTTTTGCCATACTATAGCCTTGCTTTTCGTCATTTTTCCATATGTCAAATTATTGGTTTTTTTGTCCCTTCTTGCAACTTTCTTTGTTATGGCGTGTTTCTACAGGCTATTTTATGTGGTTTAATGTGGTTTTTAGCTGTTTTTAGAAAATGCCATTTTTGACATTTTTGCCATACTATAGCCTTGCTTTTTTCGTCATTTTTTCATATGCCAAATTATTGCTTTTTTGTATCTTTTCAACTTCCTTTGCTTTGCCGTGTTTTTTACAGGCTCTTTTATGTGGTTTAATGTGGTTTTTATTGTTTTTAGAAAATGCCATTTTGACATTTTTGCCATACTATAGCCTTGCTTTTTTGGTCATTTTTTCCATATGCCAAATTATTGTTTTTTTTTTCCTTTTTTGCACTTTTCTTTGCTATGGCGTGTTTCTATAGGCTATTTTATGTGGTTTAATGTTGTTTTCATCTGTTTTTAAAATTCCATTTTGAGATTTTTCCATACTATAGCCTTGCTTTTTTGGTCATTTTTCCACATGTCAAATTGTTGTTTTTTGTCCCTTGTTGCAATTTTCTTTGCTATGGCGTGTTTCTACAGGCTATTTCATGTGCTTTAATGTTGTTTTCAGCTGTTTTTAAAAATGCCATTTTTGTACATTTTTGCCATACTATAGCCTTGCTTTTTCTGTTTTTTTTTTCATATGCCAAATTATTGCTTTTTTGTATCTTTTCGCAACTGCCTTAGCTATGGCGTGTTTTTACAGGCTCTTTTATGTGGTTTAATGTTGTTTTTAGCTGTTTTTAGAAAATGCCATTTTTGACATTTTTGCCATACTATAGCCTTTGCTTTTTCTGTTTTTTTTTCATATGCCAAATTATTGCTTTTTTGTATCTTTTCGCAACTGCCTTAGCTATGGCGTGTTTTTACAGGCTCTTTTATGTGGTTTAATGTTGTTTTTAGCTGTTTTTAGAAAATGCCATTTTTGACATTTTTGCTATACTATAGCCTTGCTTTTTTGGTCATTTTTTCCATATGCCAATTATTGTTTTTTGGTCCCTTCTTGCAACTTTCTTTGCTTTGGCGTGTTTCTACAGGCTCTTTAATGTGGTTCAAAGTGGTTTTAAATTGTTTTTAGAAAATGCCATTTTTGACATTTTTGCCATACTATAGCCTTGCTTTTTTCGTCATTTTTTCCATATGCCAATTTATTGTTTTTTGTCCCTTTTGCAACTTTCTTTGCTATGGCGTGTTTCTATAGGCTATTTTATGTGGTTTATTGTTGTTTTCATCTGTTTTTAAAAATTCCATTTTTGAGATTTTTGCCATACTATAGCCTTGCTTTTTTGGTCATTTTTTCCATATGCCAAATTATTGTTTTTTTGTCCCTTTTTGCAACTTTCTTTGCTTTGCCTTGTTTTTACAGGCTCTTTTATGTGGTTTAATGTTGTTTTCAGCTGTTTTTTAAAAATGCCATTTTTACATTTTGCCATACTATAGCCTTGCTTTTTTGGTCATTTTTTCCGTATGCCAAATTATTGTTTTTTGTCCCTTCTTGCAACTTTCTTTGCTATGGCGTGTTTCTACAGGCTCTTTTATTTGGTTTAATGTGGTTTTTAGCTGTTTTTAGAAAATGCCATTTTTGACATTTTTGCCATACTATAGCCTTGGTTTTTCTGTCATTTTTTCCATATGTAAAATTATTGGTTTTTGTCCCTTTTTGCAACTTTCTTTGCTATGGCGTGTTTCTACAAGCTATTTTATGTGGTTTAATGTTGTTTTCAGCTGTTTTTAAAGAGCGCCATTTTTTACTTTCTTGCCATACTATAGCCTTGCCTTTTACGTCATTTTTCAACATGTCAAATTGTTGGTTTTTTGTCCCTTTTGCAACTTTCTTAGGTATGGCTTGTTTGTAGAGGCGATTTTATCTGGTTTAATGTGGTTTTGAGCTGTTTTTAGAAAATGCCATTTTGACATTTTTGCCATACTATAGCCTTTGCTTTTTTCGTCATTTTTTCCATATGCCAAATTATTGCTTTTTGTATCTTTTGCAACTTCCTTTGCTATGGCGTGTTTCTACAGGCTCTTTTATGTGGTTTAATGTGGTTTTTAGCTGTTTTTAGAAAATGCCATTTTTGACATTTTTGCCATACTATAGCCTTGCTTTTTTGGTCATTTTTTCCATATGCCAAATTATTGTTTTTTTTGTCCCTTTTTGCAATTTTCTTTGCTATGGCGTGTTTCTATAGGCTATTTTATGTGGTTTAATGTTGTTTTCATCTGTTTTTAAAAATTCCATTTTTGAGATTTTTTCCATACTATAGCCTTGCTTTTTTGGTCATTTTTTCCACATGTCAAATTATAGTTTTTTTGTCCCTTGTTGCAATTTTCTTTGCTATGGCGTGTTTCTTTCGGCTATTTCATGTGCTTTAATGTTGTTTTCAGCTGTTTTTAAAAATGCCATTTTTGTACATTTTTGCCATACTATAGCCTTGCTTTTTCTGTTTTTTTTTTCATATGCCAAATTATTGCTTTTTTGTATCTTTTCGCAACTGCCTTAGCTATGGCGTGTTTTTACAGGCTCTTTTATGTGGTTTAATGTTGTTTTTAGCTGTTTTTAGAAAATGCCATTTTTGACATTTTTGCCATACTATAGCCTTGCTTTTTCTGTTTTTTTTTTCATATGCCAAATTATTGCTTTTTTGTATCTTTTCGCAACTGCCTTAGCTATGGCGTGTTGTTACAGGCTCTTTTATGTGGTTTAATGTTGTTTTTAGCTGTTTTTAGAAAATGCCATTTTTGACATTTTTGCCATACTATAGCCTTGCTTTTTTTGTCATTTTTTCCACATGTCAAATTGTTGGTTTTTTGTCCCTTTTTGCAACTTCCTTTGCTATGGCGTGTTTCTACAGGCTCTTTAATGTGGTTCAAAGTGGTTTTAAATTGTTTTTAGAAAATGCCATTTTTGACATTTTTGCCATACTATAGCCTTGCTTTTTTCGTCATTTTTTCCATATGCCAATTTATTGTTTTTTTGTCCCTTTTTGCAACTTTCTTTGCTATGGCGTGTTTCTATAGGCTATTTTATGTGGTTTATTGTTGTTTTCATCTGTTTTTAAAAATTCCATTTTTGAGATTTTTGCCATACTATAGCCTTGCTTTTTTGGTCATTTTTTCCATATGCCAAATTATTGTTTTTTTGTCCCTTTTTGCAACTTTCTTTGCTTTGCCTTGTTTTTACAGGCTCTTTTATGTGGTTTAATGTTGTTTTCAGCTGTTTTTAAAAAATGCCATTTTTTACATTTTTGCCATACTATAGCCTTGCTTTTTTGGTCATTTTTTCCGTATGCCAAATTATTGTTTTTTGTCCCTTCTTGCAACTTTCTTTGCTATGGCGTGTTTCTACAGGCTCTTTTATTTGGTTTAATGTGGTTTTTAGCTGTTTTTAGAAAATGCCATTTTTGACATTTTTGCCATACTATAGCCTTGGTTTTTCTGTCATTTTTTCCATATGTAAAATTATTGGTTTTTTGTCCCTTTTTGCAACTTTCTTTGCTATGGCGTGTTTCTACAAGCTATTTTATGTGGTTTAATGTTGTTTTCAGCTGTTTTTAAAGAGCGCCATTTTTTACTTTCTTGCCATACTATAGCCTTGCCTTTTACGTCATTTTTTCAACATGTCGAATTGTTGGTTTTTTGTCCCTTTTTGCAACTTTCTTTGCTATGGCGTGTTTCTATAGGCTATTTTATGTGGTTTATTGTTGTTTTCATCTGTTTTTAAAAATTCCATTTTTGAGATTTTTGCCATACTATAGCCTTGCTTTTTTGGTCATTTTTTCCATATGCCAAATTATTGTTTTTTTGTCCCTTTTTGCAACTTTCTTTGCTTTGCCTTGTTTTTACAGGCTCTTTTATGTGGTTTAATGTTGTTTTCAGCTGTTTTTAAAAAATGCCATTTTTTACATTTTTGCCATACTATAGCCTTGCTTTTTTCGTCATTTTTTCCACATGTCAAATTGTTGGTTTTTTGTCCCTTCTTGCAACTTTCTTTGCTATGGCGTGTTTCTACAGGCTCTTTTATTTGGTTTAATGTGGTTTTTAGCTGTTTTTAGAAAATGCCATTTTTGACATTTTTGCCATACTATAGCCTTGGTTTTTCTGTCATTTTTTCCATATGTAAAATTATTGGTTTTTTGTCCCTTTTTGCAACTTTCTTTGCTATGGCGTGTTTCTACAAGCTATTTTATGTGGTTTAATGTTGTTTTCAGCTGTTTTTAAAGAGCGCCATTTTTTACTTTCTTGCCATACTATAGCCTTGCCTTTTACGTCATTTTTTCAACATGTCGAATTGTTGGTTTTTTGTCCCTTTTTGCAACTTTCTTTGCTATGGCGTGTTTGTATAGGCTATTTTATGTGGTTTAATGTGGTTTTTAGCTGTTTTTAGAAAATGCCATTTTTCACATTTTTGCCATACTATAGCCTTGCTTTTTTCGTCATTTTTTTCATATGCCAAATTATTGCTTTTTTGTATCTTTTCGCAACTTCCTTTGCTTTGCCGTGTTTTTACAGGCTCTTTTATGTGGTTTAATGTGGTTTTTAGCTGTTTTTAGAAAATGCCATTTTTGACATTTTTGCCATACTATAGCCTTGCTTTTTTGGTCATTTTTTCCATATGCCAAATTATTGTTTTTTTGTCCCTTTTTGCAATTTTCTTTGCTATGGCGTGTTTCTATAGGCTATTTTATGTGGTTTAATGTTGTTTTCATCTGTTTTTAAAAATTCCATTTTTGAGATTTTTTCCATACTATAGCCTTGCTTTTTTGGTCATTTTTTCCACGTCAAATTATAGTTTTTTTGTCCCTTTTTGCAATTTTCTTTGCTATGGCGTGTTTCTTTCGGCTATTTCATGTGCTTTAATGTTGTTTTCAGCTGTTTTTAAAAATGCCATTTTTGTACATTTTTGCCATACTATAGCCTTGCTTTTTCTGTTTTTTTTTTCATATGCCAAATTATTGCTTTTTTGTATCTTTTCGCAACTGCCTTAGCTATGGCGTGTTTTTACAGGCTCTTTTATGTGGTTTAATGTTGTTTTTAGCTGTTTTTAGAAAATGCCATTTTTGACATTTTTGCCATACTATAGCCTTGCTTTTTTTGTCATTTTTTCCACATGTCAAATTGTTGGTTTTTTGTCCCTTTTTGCAACTTTCTTTGCTATGGCGTGTTTCTACAGGCTCTTTAATGTGGTTCAAAGTGGTTTTAAATTGTTTTTAGAAAATGCCATTTTTGACATTTTTGCCATACTATAGCCTTGCTTTTTTCGTCATTTTTTCCATATGCCAATTTATTGTTTTTTTGTCCCTTTTTGCAACTTTCTTTGCTATGGCGTGTTTCTATAGGCTATTTTATGTGGTTTATTGTTGTTTTCATCTGTTTTTAAAAATTCCATTTTTGAGATTTTTGCCATACTATAGCCTTGCTTTTTTCGTCATTTTTTCCATATGCCAATTTATTGTTTTTTTGTCCCTTTTTGCAACTTTCTTTGCTATGGCGTGTTTCTATAGGCTATTTTATGTGGTTTAATGTTGTTTTCAGCTGTTTTTAAAAAATGCCATTTTTTACATTTTTGCCATACTATAGCCTTGCTTTTTTCGTCATTTTTTCCACATGTCAAATTGTTGGTTTTTTGTCCCTTCTTGCAACTTTCTTTGCTATGGCGTGTTTCTACAGGCTCTTTTATTTGGTTTAATGTGGTTTTTAGCTGTTTTTAGAAAATGCCATTTTTGACATTTTTGCCATACTATAGCCTTGGTTTTTCTGTCATTTTTTCCATATGTAAAATTATTGGTTTTTTGTCCCTTTTTGCAACTTTCTTTGCTATGGCGTGTTTCTACAAGCTATTTTATGTGGTTTAATGTTGTTTTCAGCTGTTTTTAAAGAGCGCCATTTTTTACTTTCTTGCCATACTATAGCCTTGCCTTTTACGTCATTTTTTCAACATGTCGAATTGTTGGTTTTTTGTCCCTTTTTGCAACTTTCTTTGCTATGGCGTGTTTGTATAGGCTATTTTATGTGGTTTAATGTGGTTTTTAGCTGTTTTTAGAAAATGCCATTTTTCACATTTTTGCCATACTATAGCCTTGCTTTTTTCGTCATTTTTTTCATATGCCAAATTATTGCTTTTTTGTATCTTTTCGCAACTTCCTTTGCTTTGCCGTGTTTTTACAGGCTCTTTTATGTGGTTTAATGTGGTTTTTAGCTGTTTTTAGAAAATGCCATTTTTGACATTTTTGCCATACTATAGCCTTGCTTTTTTCGTCATTTTTTTCATATGCCAAATTATTGCTTTTTTGTATCTTTTCGCAACTTCCTTTGCTTTGCCGTGTTTTTACAGGCTCTTTTATGTGGTTTAATGTGGTTTTTAGCTGTTTTTAGAAAATGCCATTTTTGACATTTTTGCCATACTATAGCCTTGCTTTTTTGGTCATTTTTTCCATATGCCAAATTATTGTTTTTTTGTCCCTTTTTGCAATTTTCTTTGCTATGGCGTGTTTCTATAGGCTATTTTATGTGGTTTAATGTTGTTTTCATCTGTTTTTAAAAATTCCATTTTTGAGATTTTTTCCATACTATAGCCTTGCTTTTTTGGTCATTTTTTCCACATGTCAAATTATAGTTTTTTTGTCCCTTTTTGCAATTTTCTTTGCTATGGCGTGTTTCTTTCGGCTATTTCATGTGCTTTAATGTTGTTTTCAGCTGTTTTTAAAAATGCCATTTTTGTACATTTTTGCCATACTATAGCCTTGCTTTTTCTGTTTTTTTTTTCATATGCCAAATTATTGCTTTTTTGTATCTTTTCGCAACTGCCTTAGCTATGGCGTGTTTTTACAGGCTCTTTTATGTGGTTTAATGTTGTTTTTAGCTGTTTTTAGAAAATGCCATTTTTGACATTTTTGCCATACTATAGCCTTGCTTTTTTTGTCATTTTTTCCACATGTCAAATTGTTGGTTTTTTGTCCCTTTTTGCAACTTCCTTTGCTATGGCGTGTTTCTACAGGCTATTTTATGTGGTTTAATGCTGTTGTCAGCTGTTTTTAAAGAATGCCATTTTTGCCATACTATAGCCTTGCTTTTTTCGTCATTTTGTTCATATGCCAAATTATTGCTTTTTTGTATCTTTTCGCAACTTCCTTTGCTTTGGCGTGTTTTTACAGGCTCTTTTATGTGGTTTAATGTGGTTTTCAGCTCTTTTTAGAAAATGCCATTTTTAACATTTTTGCCATACTATAGCCTTGCTTTTTTTGGCATTTTTTCCACAATTTGAATTGTTGGTTTCTTATCCCTTTTTGCAACTTTCTTTGCTATGGCGTGTTTCTACAAGCTATTTTATGACTGAATGACCGAAAATGCAAGGCTATAGTATGGCAAAACTGTCAAAAATAAGATTTTTCAAAAACAGCTACAAACCACATTAAATCACATAAAAGAGCCTGTAGAAACACGCCATAGCAAAGAAAGTTGCAAAAAGGGACAAAAAAACAATCGGTTGACATGTGGAAAAAATGACCAAAAAAGCAAGGCTATAGTATGGCAAAAATGTCAAAAATGGCATTTTCAAAAAAACAGCTAAAAACCACATTAAACCACATAAAAGAGCCTGTAGAAACACGCCATAGCAAAGGAAGTTGCAGAAAGGGACAAAAAACCAACAATTCGACATGTTGAAAAAATGACGGAAAAAGCAAGGCTATAGTATGGCAAAAATGTCAAAAAATGGCATTTTCTAAAAAGAGCTGAAAACAAAATTAAACCACATAAAAGAGCCTGTACAAACACGCCATAGCAAAGGAAGTTGCAAAAAGGGACAAAAAAACAATAATTTGACATGTGGAAAAAATGACGGAAAAAGCCACATTAAACCACATGAAATAGCCTTCTAAGACACACCACAGCATCAGTTGCAAAAAGGGCCAAAAACACACAAATTTGACATGTCAAAAAAAGACATGTCTCAAAAACAGCTGAAAATCAAATTAAACCACATAAAATAGCCTTCCAAGAGATGCAATAGTATAGAAACTTGCAAAAAGGGCCAAAAACACAAAAAATTTGGCAAGTCTGAAAAATGACGGAAAATGCAAGGCTATAGTATAGCAAAAGTGTCACAAAAAATGAGATGTCTCAAGAACAGCTGAAAACCACATTAAATCACATAAAATAACCTTCCAAGACAAGTCATAGCATTGGAAGTTGCAAAAACAACCAAAAACACAAAAAAAATGACATGCGGAAAAAATGACCAAAAATGCAAGGCTATAGTATGGAAAAAATCTCAAAAAAATTAAATCACATATAACACCCTTCCAAGACAAGCCATAGCATAATCAGTTTTAAAAAGGGCTAAAAAAACACCAAAATTTGGCATGTCCAAAAAAATGAGCAAAAATTACAAGGCTATAGTATGGCAAAAATGTCAAAATGTGATGTATTCCAAACACAGCTGACAAACCACATTAAACCAAATAAAATCACCTTCCAAGATACGTCATAGCATAGATAGTTGCAAAAATGGCCAAAAACACACAAATTTGACATGTGGAAAAAAAATGACCAAAAATGCAAGGCAAAAATGTCAATTCATGACAAGTCCCAAAAACAGCTGAAAACCATTGACCAAAAATGCAAGGCTATAGTAAGGCAAAAATGTCCAAAAATGACACCTCTAAAAACAGCTTAAAACCACATGAAATACCCTTCTAAGACACATTATAGCATAATCAGTTGCAAAAAGGTTCCAAAAAATGACCAAAAATGTAAAGCTATAGTATGGAAAAAATGTCAAAAAATTACACGTCTCAAAAACAGCTTAAAACCAAATTAAATCACATATAACACCCTTCCAAGACAAGCCATAGCATAATCAGTTGCAAAAAGGGCCAAAAACACCAAAATTTGGCATGTCTAAAAAATGAGCAAAATTACAAGGCAAAAATGTCAAAATGTGACTTATCCCCAAAACAGCTGAAAACCACATTAAACCAAATAAAATAGCCTTCCAAGTGACACCTCAGCATAGACTGTCACAACAACAACCAAAAATATATTATAACGGCCAAAATTTGCCATATTGAAAAAAAATGTCAAAACATGGCATGTATGTAAAACTGCTAAAAACCACATAAAATAGCATCTTGAGGCACGCCGTAGGATAAAATGTTGCAAAACGTTTACAAACACCATAACATAGCACGTCAAAATAACGGCTGAAAAAGCCGTACTATAGTACGACGTAAAAGGCCAAAATATGACATGAAGAACAAAACAGCCTGCCAAGAGAAGTCATAGTATAGAATTTGCAAAACTGCCAAAACCACGACGTCGAAAAAACAACAAAAATGACCCAGATTGGCCCAAATACATCATAGTATAGCACCTCAACAAAAATGACCCAAAAATGTTTTAGTATAGTAAGTCATCAAAAATTACCCAAAAATATCATGGTATAGTTTGCTGTAAAAGATGACCCAAAATGGCACAAAAACATCATAATATAGTATGTAGTCAGAAATCATGCCAAAACATCTAAAATCATGAAAAAACGTCATAGTAAAACATGCTGTCAAACGTCATGCTTTAACATGCCAAAAAAATCCCAAATCATGGAAAGACTGACATTTTTTCATTATTTTTGACGACATGCTATACTTGGACATTTTTTGACATTTGTTTTTACATGTACTATTACTACTGTACTATTAGTTTTTTTGCCATTCTGACATATTTTTATGACATTTTTTTCAACATACTGTACTGTCATTTATTACACTTTTGGCCATTTAAGACACTTTTTCATGACAAACTATACTATTATATATTCTCATTAAATTGTATCTATGTAGTGTAAAGTATGACTTTAATGACATGGTTGATAGTTTTTGATTCACTGTACTGTGCCATTATTATTATTATACTTTTTTGACATATTATAGAATATTTTTTATGACATTGTTTTTTTCATAATATACTATGAATTTATTTATTGTACAATATCTTATTTATGACATTTTTACTCTCACTATAGTATGGCTTTGTTATGATTTATTTATTTGTTTCACCATACTTTACTTTTACTCTCAAGGCATTTTGGGGGACCTAATTTCTGAAAATATGCAAACTGATGTCAATCAAGAGATCCAGCTAGACTGCTGAACATCTTCAATCACTGAGGGAGAACTAATTATTGAGCAGCTGGTGAATGCTAATTGGTTGAAAGCAATCAACACTCTCACATGCAATCGGATGAACTCTGTCTAAAGCTTTTTCACCAGCCAATCCTGAGCTGTTGCTAGGGAGAAAACAGCGGCACCACCTGCTCTGCTCAGCGCTCGTCTGTCAAATCTTACACTGGATGTGTTACCTTTAGTCTTTCTAATTCATCATTAATAAAAAGAATTTCTGTCAGTGTTTCATGATTCAAGTTCAAGGTTCATTCCAGTCTTGTTTACATGTAAAATCAAATGCTTTAACAGCTACAATTCAAAATTTAGTTTCAATATTTCATTTGGCTGATTGGGTCTTGAGCCAAGGAGAAGTTAATCTTGGTGAGGATGATTTATTGCTGCCTAACCCTCAAATTTTACTCTCTCTGATTGCCAGCTGTTACTGCTGTTTCAGTTTTTTCAGTGTTGGACTTTCTTTTGTAATATTGTAGCAGCAGATCTTATGCCTTGCCAATTTATGTTTGCTCAGGTTTAAAAAGGTGTAATATCTTGTAATGCAGCATAAATGAATTGATGCCGTCCCAGGTTTCAAAGGGTTAAAAAACTGTGTGGTAATAATTGATTGTATCAAAGTGGAGCTGACAGTAATATTTACACGTGTATTTCACGGATTGGTTTGTAAAAAAACTGAAATAAGTTGGGTTTTTTTCCTGAATTGGAAACATTATGCTGCCCTAATAACGTGTTTCCTGCAGAGGACGTCCACAGTACTAAGGCTGATTTTACTCTCAAATGATCGGTCCCCGCTGCACTTCAGGATCACTTGAGAACCTCTCAGGAAAAGCCAGCCCTCTTTAGCGTGTCAGCCCGAGTGCAGCGAGGATGCAGAGATCTGAGTGGAGTCCAATCAGCAGCCTGGTGGCTAACAGCGCTCCCCACGAGCCACTTCCCCCAGTTCAAGGACTGGCTGGCTCCCAGATTGATGGGGATTGGCATGAATAATTTAGGGCCTGCATTAAACTGGGAGGAAATGGTGACTCATGAAAGAGGAGAAGCTGAAATGCTAAGTGGTTAAGAGAGGGCGACCTCGTCTTATAGCAGCGTCTGCCCGGCCTATATGCAGCCTCCACTGAGCTCATTGTATAGAAGATACAAATACTAGACACGTGCAGAAATGCATACTGTCCATACAGTATAAATGCATGGATGTAAAAACTGATGATATTCAGCTAATGCACATTTGTTCTGGCAGATATTTAACTCCTTGAAACCTTTTCTCAAAAACATGGGAAGAAAGCAATGAGCATGAAAACAGGAAACTACCCTCAAATTAAGACATTTATGTCCTGGGATGCCTCCCAGGGAGGCGTCTGGGAGGCATCCTAATTAGATGCCCGAGCCACCTCATCTGGCTCTTTTCAACACGGAGGAGCAGCGGCTCTACTCCGAGCTCCTCCCGGATGACCGAGCTTCTCACCCTATCTCTAAGGGAGAGCCCAGCCACCCTACAGAGGAAACTCATTTCGGCCGCTTGTACCCGCGATCTTGTTCTTTCGGTCACTACCCAAAGCTCGTGACCATAGGTGAGGGTCGGAACGAGGATCGACTGGTAAATCGAGAGCTTTGCCTTTCAGCTCAGCTCCCTCTTAACCACGACAGATCGGTGCAGAGGCCGCATTACTGCAGACGCTGCACCGATCCGCCTGTCGATGTCCTGCTCCATCCTTCCCTCACTCGTGAACAAGACCACGAGGTACTTAAACTCCTCCACTTGGGGCAGGATCTCCTCTTCAATCTGGAGAGGGCACTCCACCCTTTTCTGGCTGAGAACCATGGCCTCGGATTTGGAGGTGCTGATTCTTATCCCGGCCGCTTCACACTCGGCTGCGAACCGATCCAGTGAGAGCTGAAGGTCACGGCCTGATGAAGCCAACAGGACCACATCATCTGCAAAGAGCAGAGACCTAATCCTGAGGTCACCAAACCGGACCCCCTCAACGCCCTGGCTGCACCCAGAAATTCTGTTCATAGAAGTTATGAACAGAATCGGTGACAAAGGGCAGCTCTGGCGGAGTCCAACCCTCACTGGAAACGAGTTCGACTTACTGCCAGCAATGCGGACCAAGCTCCGGCACTGGTCGTACAGGGAACGGATGGCCCATATCAGGGGGTCCGATACCCCATACTCCTGGAGAACCCCCCACAGGACTCCCCAAGGGACATGGTCGAATGCCTTCCCCAAGTCCACAAAGCACATGTGGACTGGTTGGGCAAACTCCCATGCACCCTCAAGGACCATGCCAAGGGTCCAGAGCTGGTCCATAGTTCCACGACCAGGACAAAAACTGCATTGCTCCTCCTGAATCCGAGGTTCGACTATCCGGCGGACCTTCCTCTCCAGTACCCCTGAATAGACCTTACCAGGGAGGCTGAGGAGTGTGATTCCCCTAGAGTTAGAACACACCCTCTGGTCCCCCTTCTTAAAAAGAGGGACCACCACCCCGGTCTGCCAGTCCAGAGGCACTGCCCCCGATGTCCATGCAATGCTGCAGAGTTGTGTCAACCATGACAGCCCCACAACATCCAGGACCTTAAGGAACTCTGGACGGACCTCATCCACCCCCGGGGCCCTGCCACTGAGGAGCTTTTGACCACCTCGGCAACCTCAGCCCCAGAGATGGGAGAGCCTACTCCTGAGTCCCCAGGCCCTGCTTCCTCACTGGAAGACGTGTCGGTGGGAATGAGGAGGTCTTCGAAGTATACCTTCCACCGATCCGCAACGTCCCGAGTCGAGGTCAGCAGCGCAACGTCCCCACCATACACAGTGTTGACAGAGTGCCGCTTCCCCCTCCCGAGACGCCAGATGGTGGTCCAGAACCTCTTCGAAGCCGTCCAGAAGTCTTTCTCCGTGGCCTCACCAAACTCCTTCCACGCCCGGGTTTTTGCCTCGGCAACCGCTGTAGCTGCACTCCCCTTGGCCTACAGGTACCTGTCTGCAGCCTCTGAAGTCCCTCAGGCCAAGAAGGCCCGATAGGACTCCTTCTTCAGCTTGACAGCATCCCTCACCGCCGGTGTCCACCAATGGGTTCGGGTGTTGCCGTCATGACAGGCACCGACCACCTTACGGCCACAGCACCGATCGGCTGCCTCAACAACGGAGGCATGGAACATGGCCCACTCGGACTCAATGTCCCCTGCCTCCCCCGGGACATGGACGAAGCTCTCCTGGAGGTGGGAGTTGAAGCTCCATCTGAGGGGAGACTCTGCCAGACGTTCCCAGCAGACCCTCACGATGTGTTTGTGTCTGCCAGGTCTGATCGGCATTCTCCCTCACCATCTGAGCCAACTCACCACCAGGTAGTGATCAGTTGGCAGCTCGGCCCCTCTCTTCACCCAAGTGTCCAAGACATGCGGCCGCAAGTCCAACAACTACAAAGTCAGTCATTGAACTGCGGCCTAGGGTGTCCTGATGCCAAGTGCACATATGGACAACCTCATGCCCGAACATGGTGTTCGTTATGGACAATCTGCGGTGCGCACAGAAGTCCAATAACAAAACACCACTCGGGTTCAGATCGGGGTGGCCATTCCTCCTCATCACGCCCCTCCAGGTCTCACTGTCGCTTGCAACGTGAGCATTGAAGTCCCCCAGCAGAACGAGGGAATCCCCAGAAGGAGGACTCTCCAGTACCCCCTCTAAGGACTCCAAAAAGGGTGGATACTCTGAGCCATAGGCACAAACAACAGTCAGGATCCGTCCCCCCACCCAAAGGCGGACAGAGGCTACCCTCTCGTCCACCGGGGCAAACTCCAACATACAGGCACTGGGCCTGTATGTTAGATATCTCTACCTTTTTTTAATTATCTAAATGTATTTCTTGAAAATTGTGGAGGGTCTAATCAAGTTGCTTATTGCCATTTTTCCCATGTTTTTTTTTTAACAAAATCAAACCAAATTGTTCCAGGTTTCAAAGGTTTAACATAATTTTTCCTATGCTGTTTTAAGACGCATTTTACAAGTATTTCAACCAAACTGGTACAAATACTTGTCAGCAAATTGCAATTTCTTTGTTAGGAATGTAATACAAATTGCAAGAAATTGTTAGATTTAAAAAAAATATTTTTTTTAAAAGCTAGGCGGAAAAAGTGTCGTAACTATATACTTGAAATTTTAAATAATTTTTGAGTTTGTTTGTTTTTTCTTAGAAAATTATTTTTGGAAAGCTAGGTGAAAACGGCTAGGGAAATTCTTTTTAAAAGCTAGGGAAAAAAATCATATTTATAGATAATTACATTAATTAAATATAAAAAGTTGTGTCACTAAATTCTTATCATTTTAAGCACTTTTTACAGGTAATTTTCTTTAATTATTTATTGTTATTAGGGCCCAAGCACTGACTGCATAAACCATGAGATTGCAAGATCAAGTATAAGTTTGTTGAAAATGTAAAGTGTTTGGTTAATGTACCTGAGGTTGGTGGTTCAAGTCTTATTTGGGACAAGTGTCCTTTGAAAACTGACTCTAAAGCACAGAGGTAAAGGCAACGTCCAACAAAAGCTAAGTGTCTGGAGGTTTAGCTCAATGTGTAAAGCAAGCACTTAGTGTGCTAGAGGTTGGTGGTTCAAGTCTTGCCTGGGACAAGTGACTTTTGAAGACAAAGCACAGAGCTAAAGGGAAAGTCAAATGCTTAGAGTTGGGCTGAGAGACATTAAGGACAGTCAAGAGACAGGACATTGGGGAAAAGACAAGGTTAGGTTAAGAGACAGGAAAGTCAGTCAAGTTATAGGCAGTTAGGTTGTGAGACAGGAAGTTGGGTTGAGAGACAGGAAGGTTAGTCAAGTTACAACAAGTGAACTTGACAGACAGGAAGTTGAGTTGAGAGACAGGAAGTCGAGTGGAGATAGAAGATGAGGGTATAAGAGGTGAAAGTAATAGTTGGGTAAGAAAGTCAGGAATAGTACGACGCAGCCTAGCATGAGTCTGGATACCCTTAGGTCCTAAAATGACAGGGAGCAGTCTGAAGGAAGTCTTGCAACGAACAATTAAAACAGTTAAAAAACACACAATTGTCTCCTTGTCTCCTGAATTTTCATATACTGAATACTGAATTTTCCCTCCCAAGAACTTAGCTGATTTATCGGCCTGACTATATATCAGCCGAGTTTTCGACAGACGTCACTGGCGATACTGAATTTTCCGTTTCAACACCATATGACCCTTATATCAGCAGAGCAGACAGATTTATCAGCTGATATTTTATTTCATTTATGCCATAAAATATCGTTTGGCTGTAGATTCATACAGTTTAGACACTGATTGTGATACTGAAGAATAAATTAAGGCACATAAAGTTGAGTAATATATCGTTTTTGGCCAATAAATCAGGTGAAGTTTTCCCGAAACAGGTAAAACCAGTATCGGCAGATGCGTCTGTCGAAGTCAAGGAATATCGGTAAAGAAATGTCAAAGTAAAATCAAAAAATTCAGAAATTTAGTAATTTAGAGACTGTGATGTAATAGCATACTTTGTCCGTTAAAGAGTACTGACATATTTTAACCCTTATTGGGCACTCATTGAAATACTTGGAAATTCAAAATTTCAACCCTAGAGCCTTATTGGAAGATATTCTAAAACTATTTTACTTTTGTGACAAAATTTTTAATTTCTAGTTGAAAATCAAGGTCAATGAAGTTACCATATTTTGTTGTCGTCCTCAAGCAGCTCCACTGCAGGCCGCATGCACTTCCTCTTGGCGGAGGGGCCCATCACACGGGCCTTGAGGGTCCAGGTTGTGGGTGTGTGGGATGAAGACAGGGTGTGCCATGTCGTGGTCTTCCTCACTGTAGCCTTCATTGTCACTGATGGCAGGGAGGGCAGGCACAACATCAGTCTCCTCTTTCCGTGAAAGATCCGAGTAGACAGCTGAAAATGAAAAGGGAGGATGTTCTTGAGTCAGTATCGAGCCCACTTTGAGTAATTTTTGTGTAACTTTTTTCATCAGAAAAACTAAATCAATAAAAAACATTGATTTATTGAATTAACTTTAGCAGTAATAAGGATCACTGTAAAAAATAAACTCTAATATATGCCCTTTAAGTATAATACAAACTGCTATGCAATCATAAAACTTCAACAATAAACAAAATCACACATATTTCACTATTTCTAGCTTGAAAATGTCTAAAAAGAAAACTTTTTACTGGATCACTGTTTGATGCTATTCAAACCCGTGGCGTGCACTAGTCTTTACGCGAACAGGGCGTCACCATATTTTCATGCAAAAGTTACACTGATTTCTAGAAATCCTACGCAAACAACAACAACAAGCTCAACGTTTAGCGCAACTATTCGATATAATGTGTGAGCCTCATCAGCTTACCTCGGTTAGTTTCGACGTTATGACCGTAAATGTGGGAGGTGGCAGGTGAGCAAAAACGGACGTTACGCATTCTGGAAGAACGGTGAAGTTTGAAATGCTCCAGGCCGCTGCTGATTGGTCAGATGCCGTGATGTCACTGTCTGTCATGCAGCCTGGTCTTCTCTGATTGGCTGAAATCCATGTGATTCCCTGACCTCTCCGGGAGGCATGGAGACGCCGTTTCGGATATCCTTGGAATAAATAAGGGTAAAGTTCAAGTCTATATTTTGTTTGTTTGTGACACAAGTGTTTCCTTGTTTTGTATATGTGTAGTTTTCGCCAATTCTGGCATAATCCCGTAAAATTTCAGCCACAGATTTTATACTGTTGGGCTCAAACCACCAAACTATGAGACTCCATCTGAATGTCTTAACACCTGAGCCACATGTCAGTTACAAGTTACACTGTGGACGTTCACTTTAGTTTTTCAATGTGGACAGTACCCATTAAAAGTCACCTGTCCAGAATAAGACTTGAACCTGCAACCTCAGACATACCAACCAACCGTCTTAACCCCTGAGCCAAACCTCCTGACACCTGAAACACTTTTGACGTCCTCTTTCACACGTTCATTTGGACAGTAGTCTTTAAAACTCACTTGTCTTGGTTAAAGTTTAATCTCACAAGTTGGACCACTCTTTTTAGCTAATACAACTGACATTTAGACTATTTTCAGTATTCTGTCTTTTTCTACAGCTGCTTGTAAAATTCACCCACATCAAGCAGGATTCAATCTTCTGACCTTCCAGTCAGCAAACACACACTTTAACCAAGTGAGCTAAACCTTCAGACAGTTAAATCATGTTTTAAGTTGGACTTCAGACTCTTCTCTGAGAAGCGGCCTGTAAAATTTACCCACCCTGGATAAAGTTCAAACTTTTTTGATAATTTCTTCTTGTGTTGCTAATTCCCTTATTCCAATGTTTTTGAAAGAAATCGCACCAATTTGCTCACGTTTCAAAGTGATGTCGCTCTAGGTTTAAAAGGGTTAAAACCTACACCATATTGTTTTTGTGTAAATACAGCCCAGTAGAAAAGGAAATGCATTAGATCAAGCTAATGGTAACTGATGAGCTGCCTGTTAGTCACTGCAGGTTTGGGACCATTGGGGGGAATAAAAAGCACCAGTTCACGTTGGCTCTCTACGCTGTGTAACTATACAACATGCTGGAGGCACAGTGCATAGCAGAGCCCTCTATAAATAGATCTCCCCTGCAGCCTCGAGTCAGGAGTGGAGTTAGTATGTGCATTAGTGCGCTGGCACGCAGCATGAATGACTGGGAGTTGACAGGGAGGAAGAACAAAAAAAAAAGTGATGAAAACCAGCAGCCGCTCAGAGCGTCACCAGTTGTGCTGCTCCTGCGCTGACTGGTGATTAACTGCAGGGAGGTGAACATTAACCAAATTCACCGAGCAGTAGCTTCATTCATGCAGCTGCACGGTGTATTGATTGCAGCAGGGCCTGCGGCTCATATAGGCCGCTGATGTCATTTCCAGTGGCTGCCCCTGGCCTACTTCTAATTATATACTGACCGTGT